>NC_069503.1:371773525-371911025 GCF_027579735.1 Bombina bombina | reverse complement strand
CCGGTATTCACTTATATAGTTTCAGATGGAATCCCTTTGAGATGTCATTAGCAGACAATATTTAATAGAGTTATAGTAGGTCACCCAAGGAATTCATCCTAAAGAAAAACACCCTTCAGCTATGATTGTGATACTCAGCCAGGGTAAGTATGTTGGGAATTTTCTTTGTAAACATAGAAGCATAGTATTTTGACAGTAGATACGAACCAAAAGGCCCATCAAGTCTACCCCTATTACATGTTACTTAGGATAGCCTTGTGCGTGTGGCAGGCAATTTTTAATTATTTTATAGTGCTTGTGTTTTCCACCTCTATTGGACATTTATTCCATGAATCCACCACCCTCTCTGTAAAAAAAATATTTTGTTCACTTCTGAATCTGCCACCCTCTAACTTAAGATTGTGACCCCTTGTTTTGGTATTTCTTTTTTTGTGGAAAATATTTGTATCATGCCACCTCTTTCCCATCGATCCTCTAAACTATACATGTTCAGATCATAGAGTCTTTCTTTGTACGTTTTATTGTTTAGACCATTTTAGACGATTTACCATTTTAGTAGCCCTCCCTTTGGACAATTTCTAGTTTATTTATATCCTTCTCTTCTAGAAATATTCAGCTAGATTTAGAGTTCTGCGTTAGCCGTCAAAAGCAGTGTTAAAGGGTCCTAACGCTGGTTTTGGCCGGCCACTGGTGTTTAGCGTTAGGCAGGAAAGGGTCTAACGCTCACTTTCAAGCCGCGACTTTTCCATACCGCAGATCCCCTTACGTCAATTGCGTATCCTATCTTTTCAATGGGATCTGCCTAACGCTGGTATTTAGAGTCTTGGCTGAAGTGAGCGGTAGAGCCTCTACCGACAAGACTCCAGCCGCAGAAAAAAGTCAGTAGTTAAGAGCTTTCTGGGCTAACGCCGGTTATAAAGCTCTTAACTACTGTGCTATAAAGTACACTAACACCCATAAACTACCTATGAACCCCTAAACCGAGGCCCCCCTACATCGCCGCCACTATAGTAAATATTTTTAACCCCTAATCTGCCGCCCACTCACCGCCACAACCACAACCTACATTATCCCTATGAACCCCTAATCTGCTGCCCCTAACATCGCCGACCCCTATATTTTATTTATTAACCCCTAATCTGCCCCCCCCAACGTCGCCGCTACCTTACCTACACTTATTAACCCCAAATCTGCCAACCGGACCTCGCCGCTACTCTAATAAAGTTATTAACCCCTAAACCGCCGCACTCCCGCCTCGCAAACCCTATAATAAATAGTATTAACCCCTAATCTGCCCTCCCTAACATCGCCGCCACCTAACTTCAAGTATTAACCCCTAATCTGCCGGCCAGACCTCGCTGCTACTATAATAAATGTATTAACCCCTAAAGCTAAGTCTAACCCTAACCCTAACACCCCCCTAAATTAAATATAATTTTAATCTAACGAAATAAATTAAATATTATTAACTAAAGTATTCATATTTAAATCTAAATACCTGTAAAATAAACCCTAATATAGCTACAATATAACGAACAATTATATTGTAGCTATTTTAGGATTTATATTTATTTTTCAGGAAACTTTGTATTTATTTAAACTAGGTACAATAGCTATTAAATAGTTATTTACTATTTAATATCTACCTAGTTAAAATAATTACAAAATTACCTGTAAAATTAATCCTAACCTAAGTTACAATTAAACCTAACACTACACTATCAATAAGCAAATTAAATCAATTAACTACAAATACCTACAATTACCTACAATTAAATAAACTAAACTAAATTACAAAAAAAAACCCACTAAATTACAAAAAATAAAAAAAGATTACAAGATTTTTAAGCTAATTACACCTACTCTAAGCCCCCTAATAAAATAACAAAGCCCCCAAAATAAAAATTTTCCCTACCCTAATTTAAATTAAAAAAGTTAACAGCTCTATTACTAGCCCTTAAAAGGGCTTTTTGCGGGGCATGCCCCAAAGAAATCAGCTCTTTTGCCTGTAAAAAAAAACACAATACCACCCCCCAACATTACAACCCACCACCCACATACCCCTACTCTAACCCAAACCCCCCTTAAATAAACCTTACACTACCCCCCTGAAGATCTCCCTACCTTGAGTCGTGTTCACCCAGCCGGGCACCGATGGACCAAAAGAGGACATCCGGGGCAGCAGAAGTCTTCATCCTATCCGGGCAGAAGTGGACATCCGGACCGGTAGACATCCTCATCCAAGCGGCATCTTCTATCTTCATCCATCCGGAGCGGAGCCATCTTCTTCCAGCCGACGCGGATCCATCCTTCTTCCACGACGCCTACTCGCCGAATGAAGGTTCCTTTAAATGACGTCATCCAAGATGGCGTCCCTCGAATTCCGATTGGCTGATAGGATTCTATCAGCCAATCGGAATTAAGGTAGGAAAAATCTGATTGGCTGATTGAATCAGCCAATCAGATTCAAGTTCAATCGGATTGGCTGATCCAATCAGCCAATCAGATTGAGCTCACATTCTATTGGCTGATCGGAACAGCCAATAGAATGCAAGCTTAATCTGATTGGCTGATTCAATCAGCCAATCAGATTTTTCCTACCTTAATTCCGATTGGCTGATAGAATCCTATAAGCCAATCGGAATTCAAGGAACGCCATCTTGGATGACGTCATTTAAAGGAACCTTCATTCGGCGAGTAGGCATGGAAGAAGGATGGATCCACGTCGGCTGGAAGAAGATGGCTCCGCTCCGCTCCGGATGGATGAAGATAGAAGATGCCGCTTGGATGAAGATGTCTACCTGTCCGGATGTCCTCTTCTGCATGGTGTCCTCTTTTGGTCCATCGGTGCCTGGCTGGGTGAACACGACTCAAGGTAGGGAGATCTTCAGGGGGGTAGTGTAAGGTTTATTTAAGGGGAGTTTGGGTTAGAGTAGGGGTATGTGGGTGGTGGGTTGTAATGTTGGGGGGTGGTTTTTTTGTTTTTTTTACAGGCAAAAGAGCTGATTTCTTTGGGGCATGCCCCACAAAAAGCCATTTTAAGGGCTGGTAATAGAGCTGTTAACTTTTTTAATTTAGATTAGGGTAGGGAAATTTTTTATTTTGGGGGGGCTTTGTTATTTTATTAGGGGGCTTAGAGTAGGTGTAATTAGCTTAAAATTCTTGTTATCTTTTTTTATTTTTTGTAATTTAGTGTTTGTTTTTTTTGTAATTTAGTTTAGTTTATTTAATTGTAGGTAATTGTAGGTACTTGTAGTTAATTGATTTAATTTATTTATTGATAGTGTAGTGTTAGGTTTAATTGTAACTTAGGTTAGGATTTATTTTACAGGTAATTTTGTAATTATTTTAACTAGGTAGCTATTAAATAGTAAATAACTATTTAATAGCTATTGTACCTAGTTTAAATAAACAGTTGCCTGTAAAATAAATATAAATCCTAAAATAGCTACAATATAATTATTCGTTATATTGTAGCTATATTAGGGTTTATTTTACAGGTAAGTATTTAGATTTAAATAGGAATAATATAGTTAATAATATTTAATTTATTTCGTTAGATTAAAATTATATTTAATTTAGGGGAGTGTAAGGGTTAGTGTTAGACTTAGCTTTAGGGGTTAATACATTTATTAAAGTAGCGGCGAGGTCCGGTCGGCAGATTAGGGGTTAATACTTGAAGTTAGGTGGCGGCGATGTTAGGGAGGGCAGATTAGGGGTTAATACTATTTATTATAGGGTTTGTGAGGCGGGAGTGTGGCGGTTTAGGGGTTAATAACTTTATTAGAGTAGCGGCGAGGTCCGGTCGGCAGATTAGGGGTTAATAAGTGTAGGTAAGGTAAAGGCGACATTGGGGGGGGCAGATTAGGGGTTAATAAATATAATATAGGGGTCGGCGATGTTAGGGGCAGCAGATTAGGGGTACAGAGGTATAATGTAGGTTGCGGCGGTGTACGGAGCGGCAGATTAGGGGTTAATAATATAATGCAGGTGTCAGCGATAGCGGGGGCGGCAGATTAGGGGTTAATAAGTGTAAGGTTAGGGTTGTTTAGACTCGGGGTTCATGTTAGGGTGTTAGGTGCAGACTTAGAAAGTGTTTCCCCATAGGAAACAATGGGGCTGCGTTGGAAGCTGAACGCTGCTTTTTTGCAGGTGTTAGGTTTTTTTTCAGCCCAAACTGCCCCATTGTTTCCTATGGGGATATCGTGCACGAGCACGTTTTAGCTGCTTACCGCGACCGTAAGCAACGCTGGTATTGAGGGTTGAAGTGGCGGTACATTAGGCTCAACGCACCCTTTTTGGAGCCTAACGCAGCCCCTCAGACAACTCTAAATACCAGCATTGTCTTAAGGGTGCGTTGGGAAAAAAAGCGGCGTTAGCTACGAGGGTCTTTACCGACAAAACTCTGAATCTAGGCGATTGTCTCCAGAACTGTACGCAATATTCCAGATGAGGCCTAACTAGTGATCTGTAAAATGACATACGAGCCTTGCTATTTCTACTACTAATACTTCTCCCAATGCAATCAAGTATTCTACTGGTCTTATTGCGTTCACTACTGCATTGTCTACAACATTTTAAATCGTCTGATATAATAATTCCCAAGTCCCATTCCTCTTTATTTACAGTCAGTAATGTACCATTGAGACTGAAATTGGCCTTTGGGATTTTGGATCCTATATACGTTAGGGCAGTAGGGTACTCATGAGCAAATCACAGTGCCGGACGGCAAAATCAGACCCTGGAAATGTTTGAAGACTGGCCCTAGCCACACCGCACTTGAATTAGTAAAACCTTTGAGCAATATAACAGGAAATTTAGTTGAAGAGATACTGTACACTAGACATGTGCAATCGGATCCTTCGTTAGGATCCAAATACAGAAGTAGTATGCACTATTCAGCTCTTTTCAGAGCCGGATTGATTATTTTTCAAGATCACTACGTTAGGATCTGAATGCGCATACCTACTGTACACATATTTTTCATTCATCATCATTCGTATTAAACATCGTGTTTTTACATGAAACAGTGTGAGGTAAAAGCTACTGAATTGTAATCTAATAAAATGGTATCAGTTATTTATACTAATGATGATTGCCTTGTGTGTACAGTAATTTCAGCTGATGCTATTGGCTGATAGGTACTTCCTGGTAAGGCTTAAAGGGACATGAAACCCAAAAAAATTTCTTTCATGATTTAGAAAGAGCATGCAGTTTTAAACAACTTTCTAATTTACTTCTATTATCTAATTTGCTTCATTCTTTTGATATTCTTTGTTGAAAAGCATATATAGATAGGCTCAGTAGCTGCTGATTGGTGGCTGCACATAGATGTGATTGGCTCTCCCATGTGCATTGCTCTTTCTTCAACAAAGGATATCTAAAAAATGAAGCAAATTAGACAATAGAAGTAAATTGGAAAGTTGTTTAAAATTGTATTCTCTAGCTGAATCAGAAAAGAAAAATGTGGGTTTAGTGACCCTTTAACTGACTCACTATGAGCCCTTGCTCCAATGCTAAATGATATAAAAACACTACAGTGTCTCTTTAATCTGTAAGAAACATCTTTCACAGTGAAATTCAATGTTTTTTACACTTTCACAGTAGCAAAATATGCAAGAATAGTAAATAATGCAAGGTCAAAATTATATTACAGCTAATTGATTCAATATTTATTTAATGAGATTCAAATGTTTAAATGCAGCTTTTTACAATATCCAGTAATATCAGTTCATGGTGTCTTAATGTATTACTGCAATTAACATTTTCAAAGCATTTTGACTACTTTTTTTATTTTTATTTTTTCTTTGTGCATATACATAAATGCAATGATATTTGAACATTATAATGATATTTTATTTGTATATACATCTCATAATTTATATTGTGCAATGACTAAGATGTGCTGCAGACAATCAGTTTTCTAGAATTCAGCATTGTTGAATTTAAAAGTTACAAAAAGTTTATCATGGGAGTTTTTTTAATTTATTGGAGTAGTTTATTGGAATAGGGATCATGATTAGCTTATCAAATTATTCCCACTTAGTAACTAAACTCACATTGGGCTCTATTTATAATGTATCAGGGGGCAACAAGGTTCATGAGAGCTGTACCTGTCAATCACCTTGGGATTGGGCAATTTAACTCTTCCACTTCTGAGGCTTTCTTTATTCAGCTAGAACAGGCAATTTTAAACAATTTTCTAATTTACTTCTATAATCTAATTTACTTTTTTCTCTTGGTCTCCTTAATTAAAGAGAAAATCTAGATGGGGTCAGAGGTGTGTCTTGGGCACTGTATTGTAGCACTATTTGTAACAATGATATTTATTGTTACAAATCCTGCTGACCAATAGTGCACAACAATATATAACATTAATATAAGCATTGTTGCAAACATTACTGTCATTTACTGCCCAGAACACATGTACACTTTAAATCCTACCTAAGTATGCATCTGATAATAGAAGTAAATTGGAAAGTTTTTTAAAATTGTATGCTTTGTCTGAATCGTGAAAATTTTATTTAAGTTTACTGTCCCTTTAGGGAAAATAACATTTTTATTTTTTCTTGTCATTTAAAGGGACAGTCAACACCAGAATATTTATTGTTTTAAAAGATAGAAAATCCCTTTATTACCCATTCCCTAGTTTTGCATAACAAACGCAGTTATATTAATACTCTTTTTACCTATGTGATTATCTTGTATCTAAGCCTCTGCAAACTGCCCCTTATTTTAGTTCTTTTGACAGACTTGCATTTTAGCCAATCAGTGCTGGCTTCCAGGAACTCTATGTGCGTGAGCACAGTGTTATCTATATGAAACACATGAACTAACACACTCTAGTGGTGAAAAACTATCAAAATGCCCTGAGATGAGAGGCGGCCTTCAAGGGCTTAGAAATTAGCATATGAACCTCCTAGGTTTAGCTTTCAACTTAGAATACCAAGACGACAAAGCAAAATTGGTGATAGGGAAAAAAAAAAAAATTGTTTAAAATGACATGCCCTATCTGACTAATGAAAGTTTGTTTTAGACTAGACTGTCCCGTTAAGTGTAGAGGGAATACATAGTAAATGTGAAAAACCTAGAAAGAGCACAGCAGGTTCAGTTTCAGGTCAGGATTAGCCTTAGGCAGGTTGTCCTTTCTGTGACCACACCATGAACTCTGCCCTTCCCAAATACAAGTTCCATGGTTACTAGAAGATGCAGTTCTTCCTGCAGATATTCTGGTCTCACCTAATAGAACAGCAGGGTTTTACAGAACATTATGGGCCAGATTACGAGTGGCGTGCTGTTACATGTAAGGGGTTTATTGCGATTGTTTGCATGCGTCGGGATTAGGATCAGGTTGTCGTGACCTCAGAGCTCTGGTTACACTTGAATAAAACATCAAAAGTACAGATGTATAGATGTGTGCATGTATGTATTTATTTATTTTATATATTAATAATAAAAAGTACATTATTTTCTATGTGAAAAAAAGGGATGTAAAATATGCATTTTGCCAATAACGTTTCTCAATTTAGATTTTAATGCGTTAATGGGTTAGTGCACGTGAGAATTTAGGATTTTTAGGTTGGGTTATTGAAATATTACAAATAAAATATTAATAAAATTAATAAACATACTGAAAAATATATAGTTATATTCTATGGATTTTAAATAATTTATATTCATTTTTATTAGGATGCCAGTGAGGTAGCTCAGTTGGTAAAATTCCCTGACTACAAAAAGCCTGTTCAAAGATCCGAAGGTCACAGGTTCAAATCCCGTCAGGGCCGACTCAGCCCTTCATCTTTCCGAGGTTGATAAAATGAGTACCATTAAATTGGGTAATAATAACAAATATTACTATTCAGCTGCCTATTTGGTTAATTCCGAGAACGAGCGCTGAAAAAGCGCTTTGAGCCCCACTGGGAGAAAGGCGCTATATATATATATATATATATATACTAGTTATTATTATTTAATATTTCAATGACACACCTTAAGAATCCTAAGTTCGAACTATTATGAACATTTGAAATTGAAAGCAACATTCGATTTGAAAGTAAAATTTGAAATTGAAAATAACATTCTATTTCCGAATTTTAAAGACATTTCGTTCTTATTGATATTCAATTGTGTTAAAACAAATATCCAAAGGAATATTCATTCTAACATTCAAATTTATTTCTAACATTGAGTTAGTACTTGAGTTAATACATACAGTAAAAGACAGTCGTTATCAATAATGAATGACTAAGCTGTCATATTTTACGTAGGCACTAACTACATACTGTTTGCAGCTGTGATGGTCTGTAAAATCCCCTGTGAAATCAATTTTGAAAAAGATTGTCAAACACTTTTTTCTGTAGCTTTTGATATGTTTACTAGATTTTCTTTTTTTATATTGTGTATGTAAATGTTGTGGCTAATTAATTCAAATGTTAGCTGTTCAAATGGATTGGAATTGCTTAGAAAAAAGGGAGCGAAGAATCATCTGAACTACAAATGTATGTATCTCAATCTTAAAGCCCTTAGCCTGCCTTTTTATTTCTTCTTCTGAGACCTTCAGTCTTTGAGCCTTTATAATTTTTTTTGTGCAATATTATGATTGAATTTTTTTTTATTAGATGGTGTTATTATGAGTGTAACTATAATTTATCATGTATTTTGTAAGTGTTGTGCAACTTCTATGTTTTGCGAAACATTTAACAGAGCTCTGAAGTTGAGGTAATCATTCTAGCATAAATTGTGATTGCACTCATGCAATTTAACTCGTAATATGAGCAGTAAGCCCGATTAGCGCAAACCCTTGCGATAAACCCCTTATCGCTCAGACGCAAACATTTGCACTTCACTCGTAATCTAGCCCCATGTTTTTTTTCTTTTGTTTTTATGGCAAAACTTTAATGAATTGGAATGGAGGCCTATATGTGTGTATATATCAAAATCTATGAACTACAGACATAAATTGACATACATTCAACATGACCACAATGAGCTTAAAATGTCACCAAAACAGTGACAAAACGGAACCGAACCATATAGTAGAAATGCAAGTGCAGGGGCTGTTAAAAGTGCAGTGTCAGTTTCAGCAGCTGGGCAGTCATCACTTAAAGGGACAGTCAACACCAGAATTTTTGTTGTTTAAAAAGAAGGCTAATCCCTTTATTACCCATTCCACAGATTTGCATAACCAACACAGTTATAATAATACATGTTTTACCTCTGTAATTACCTTGTATCTAAGCTTCTGCTGACTGCCCCCTTATTTCAGTGCTTTTGACAGACTTGCATTTTAACCAATCAGTGCTCACTCCTAGGTCACTTCACGTGCATGAGCTCAATGTTATCTATGTGAAACACATGAACTAATGCCCTCTAGTGGTCAAAATGCATTCAGATTAAAGGCAGTCTTCAAGGTCTAAGAAATTAGCATATGAACCTTCTAGGTTTAGCTTTCAACTAAGAATACCAAGAGAACAAAGTAAAATTGGTGATAAAAATAAATTGGGAAGTTGTTTAAAATTACATGCCCTATTTAAATCATGAAAGTTTTTTTGGACTTTACTCTCCCTTTAACTACCTAGTGGTTAGACTGTAGAGATGTGCATTTGTTTTGTTACAAATGCAAATTCACAACAAATGTCAGATATTTGTTTTGTTTTAACTTAACGAATATCTGAACAAATGCACTAATTTAAAGAATAACGAATATACACTAACAAAATGTATTAGTAATATTCGTTATCATTTGAATTACTTTTAAGGAGGGCCGCTCTAATCTGACACTTCTTTACAAAGAGGGATGTGCTAATAGGAGGATTAGTGTGGCTGGATTCCGGGGCCTGCACTAAAGAAGAAGGTACTGTAGTGCAGGATCTGGAATCTGCCGCACTACTCCTCCTATTAGCGCGGCCCTGGACTCTGTGAAGAAGTGTGTCGGATTAGTGCAGCTCCCCCGCACGGTATAAGAAAGTACTACAAGTAACAAGGTGCCCCCTGCAACAAAGTTACATTTAAATTTGTTTTAACTAAAATGGATGTAAATATTAACGAATATTCAGTATTCATTTCATTTGAAAGTAAAAAAATAGCGAATAGTGCAGCAAACAATTATTCTGAAACACAAATGATTTGTCGGAAACAAATGATTCTCTGCTGCACAAGTCTAGCAGACTGTATTAATCAGTTCCATGTAAGGCTAAGCTGCCCACTTGTCAGTTTTTGAAGCCACTGTAAATGGGGTTTTGTTATGAAAATCAAAAAAAAAATATTTTGTGGTTCAGACAGCTTACATTTTTTAAAAAAAATTCAATTCACTACTAGGAACAAATTTGCTTTGTTCCTATGGTATTCTATGTTGAAGAGAAACCTAGGTAGGCATCTGGAGCACTATATAGCAAGAAAAAATGCTGCTCTTGCAAATGGATTCCATTCTTGCAAAACTGCTGCCATATAGTGCTCCAGAAATGGGCTGGCTTCTTAGCTTACGTAATTACTTTTCAACATTAGATACCAAGGGAACAAAGTAAAATTGTTATAGAAGAAAAGTTTAAAATTGCAGACTCTACCTGAATCATGAAAGAAAAATGTTGAGTTTCATTTCCCTTTTAAGATTGTGATGTTTTTGAGCTGACGTGATAAACAGTATTCTCATGTATATTGTACTTAACCCTTGGAGGTCATTGTTCTGGTTTAAATGGTTACAGACCAGTGTCAGTAATGAAAGACCACCCCCTCCTCTGCTAGTGGGTAAGTGAGAGAAGCACTCTGCCTACTACACTCTCTCTGCTCATTGCCATAAATATTAGTATGGTCTATCTTTTGTTTATTGCTGTTAAAACTTATTTCTACAAGTTCCCCAGCCTGCAATTCTTTAAAGATCCATTGTCATAAAGATACCATCAAACTTGTTGATCTTCATACCAGCTTAATAAAATGATTACATCTGTTGTTTGCCACTCCCTATTCATTTATTAGCACAATACTCAGCATTTGAGTAGCTTCCATATAAATTATAATCACTAGTTGTCCCTTACTAGTTAAGTCATTCTTTCACATCCTTTGGACATGCAGTGCTGTTGTTTTTCAGGCTTAGCTATGCACAACATTCTTTAAGTGACATTGAGTTCTTTTCTTGCTTACTGTCCCTAGACTCACCTTTCAGCGCTTGTTTCTGGGCTTCTCTTAATCCCTGGGTCACTTATGTTTCTTCCTTCATCAATAAATAACTTCCTCAGAGACCCAATTCAGGGTTTTTTTAGGTTACAGAAAGAACAGCAAATGATAAAATATATTCAGAAAGGTTTTAATTTATTAAGACTCCAATAATTAACAAAACAAAAATGAACAAATAGTGAAACTTTCACCAATCCTCCTGGCAGTAGACGGTTGTTAAAACATGCACAGAAATACTCTATGATCTAAATATGTATAGTTTAGAAGAGAGAAGGGAAAGAGGTGACATGATAGAAACATTTAAATATATGAAGGGAATTAAAGGGATAGTCTACACCAGAAGTTTTATTGTTTTAAAAGATAGATAATCCCTTTATTACCCATTCCCCAGTTTTGCATAACCAACACAGTTATATTAATATACTTTTTACCTCTGTGATTACCTTGTATCTAAGCATCTTCTGACAGCCCCTTGATCACATGACATTTAGTTATTATCTATTGACTTGCATTTTAGCTAATTAGTGCAGTGTCTGCCACAAGCCACAGGCGTGAGCTCAATGTTATCTATATGGCTTACATGAACTAGCACTCTAGCATGTGATAAGAGGCTGTCTTTAATGGCTTAGAAACAGGCAGTTCCTAAATGTTATAAAGTATATTAATATAACAATGTTGGTTGTGCAAAGCAGGGGGATGGATAGTAAAGGCAATATCTATCTTTTTAAACAATAACAATTTTAGTGTTGACTGTCCCTTTAATAAAGTAGAAACTGAAAGCATTTTCCACAAAAAAAAAAAGAAATACCAAAACAAGGGGTCACAATCTTAAATTAGAGTACTCGTAGCAGATTCAGGAGACATGTGAGGAAGAATTTTTTTACAGAATGGGTGGTGGATCCATGGAATTAAATTCCAATAGAGTTGGTAAACATAGGGACTGTCTAATAATTAAAAAATGCCAGGGACATGTGGCTGCCTAAGGCTATCCTAAGAAAATAGTTACATGTAATATGGGTAGACTTGATGTGCCTTTTAGTTCATATCTACCATCAAATTCTATGTTTCTTTGAGGGACATGTCAAATTTTAGTACCTGTTAAATCTCTCTAAAATAGTCCCCATATCATAAACTCCAACAAAAAAACAAATAGCAAATGACACCCCTCTGTAGTTACAAAATTAATTAAAAAAAATAATTGTTAGCTGGAAAATGGATCCTAAATGAGCACCTCTTATATTTAAAGAGCTTTAAACTGTTAGCAATGCCATAGTACATGTAATTGGCAGCAAAATGCCATGAGCAGGTAATAGCAAGCAAATCACTGTAAGCAGGTAATGGGCAGCAGGACACTATGAGCAGGTAATAGCCAGCAAATCACTGTAAGCAGTTAATGGTCAGCAGGACACCGTGAGCAGGTAATAGCAAGCAAATCACTGTAAGCAGGTAATGGGCAGCAGGACACTGTGAGCAGGTAATAGCAAGCAAATCACTGTAAGCAGGTAATGGGCAGCAGGACACCGTGAGCAGGTAATAGCAAGCAAATCACTGTAAGCAGTTAATGGGCAGCAGGACACCATGAGCAAGTAATAGCCAGCAAATCACTGTAAGCAGGTAATGGGCATTAGGACACTGTGAGCAGGTAATAGCAAGCAAATCACTGTAAGCAGGTGATGGGCAGCAGGACACTATGAGCAGGTAATAGCAAGCAAATCACTGTAAGCAGGTAATGGGCAGCAGAATGCTGTGAGCAGGTAATAGCCAGCAAATCACTGTAAGCAGGTAATGGACATTAGGACACTGTGAGCAGGTAATAGCCAGCAAATCACTGTAAGCAGGTAATAGACATTAGGACACTGTGAGCAGGTAATAGCAAGCAAATCACTGTAAGTAGGTAATGGGCAGCAGGACACTATGAGCAGGTAATAGCAAGCAAATCACTGTAAGTAGGTAATGGTCAGCAGGACATTGACAGCAGGTGATAGCCTTTAATAAAGTAGAAGCTGAAAGCATTTTCCACTAAAAAAACAAACAAAAAAAAACAAACAAGGGGTCACAATCTTAAATTAGAGTACTCGTAGCAGATTCAGGAGACATGTGAGGAAGAATTTTTTTACAGAATGGGTGGTGGATCCATGGAATTAAATTCCAATAGAGTTGGTAAACATAGGGACTGTCTAATAATTAAAAAATGCCAGGGACATGTGGCTGCCTAAGGCTATTCTAAGAAAATAGTTACATGTAATATGGGTAGACTTGATGGGCCTTTTAGTTCATATCTACCATCAAATTCTACATTTCTTTGAGGGACATGTCAAATTTTAGTACCTGTTAAATCTCTCTAAAATAGTCCCCATATCATAAACTCCACCAAAAAAAACAAATAGCAAATGACACCCCTCTGTAGTTACAAAAAAAAATAATAATAATAATTGTTAGCAGGAAAATGGATCCTAAATGAGCACCTCTTCTATTTAAAGAGCTTTAAACTGTTAGCAGTGCCATAGTACATGTAATTGGCAGCAGAATGCTGTGAGCAGGTAATAGCCAGCAAATCACTGTAAGCAAGTAATGGGCAGCAGGACACTGTGAGCAGGTAATAGCCAGAAAATCACTGTAAGCAGGTAATGGGCAGCAGGGCACTGTGAGCAGGTAATAGCAAGCAAATCACTGTAAGCAGGTAATGGACATTAGGACACTGTGAGCAGGTAATAGCAAGCAAATCACTGTAAGCAGGTAATGGGCAGCAGGACACTATGAGCAGGTAATAGCAAGCAAATCACTGTAAGCAGGTAATGGGCAGCAGGACACTATGAGCAGGTAATAGCAAGCAAATCACTGTAAGCAGGTAATGGGCAGCAGGACACCATGAGCAAGTAATAGACAGCAAATCACTGTAAGCAGGTAATGGGCATTAGGACACTGTGAGTAGGTAATAGCAAGCAAATCACTGTAAGCAGGTAATGGGCAGCAGGACACTATGAGCAGGTAATAGCAAGCAAATCACTGTAAGCAGGTAATGGGCAGCAGGACATTGTGAGCAGGTGATAGCCAGTAAATCACTGTAAGTAGGTAATGGGCAGCAGGACACTGTGAGCAGGTAATAGCCTTTAATAAAGTAGAAGCTGAAAGCATTTTCCACAAAAAAACAAAAAAAACAAGGGGTCACTAGAGTACTCATAGCAGATTCAGGAGACGTGAGGAAGAATTTTTTTACAGAATGGGTGGTGGATCAATGGAATTAAATTCCAATAGAGATGGTAAACACAGGGACTGTCTAATAATTAAAAAATGCCAGGGACATGTGGCTGCCTAAGGCTATTCTAAGAAAATAGTTACATGTAATATGGGTAGACTTGATGGGCCTTTTAGTTCATATCTACCATCAAATTCTATGTTTCTTTGAGGGACATGTCTAATTTTAGTGCCTGTTAAGCCTCTCTAAAATAGTCCCCGTATCATAAACTCCAACAAAAAAAACAAATAGCAACTGACACTCCTCTGTAGTTACAAAAATAATAAAAAAAATAATTGTTAGCAGGAAAATGGATCCTAAATGAGCACCTCTTATATTTAAAGAGCTTTAAACTGTTAGCAATGCCATAGTACATGTAATTGGCAGCAGAATGCTGTGAGCAGATAATAGCCAGCAAATCACTGTAAGCAGGTAATGGTCAGCAGGACACTGTGAGCAGGTAATAGCCAGCAAATCACTGTAAGCAGGTAATGGGCAGCAGGACACTGTGAGCAGGTAATAGCCAGCAAATCACTGTAAGCAGGTAATGGGCAGCAGGAAACTGTGAGCAGGTATTAGCCAGCAAATCATTGTTAGCAGGAAATGGGCAGCAGAAATGTCAGGGTGCCCCTCTGTAGTTACAAAAATAATTAAAAAAAATAATTGTTAGGAGGAAAATGGATCCTAAATGAGCACCTCTTATATTAAAAGAGCTTTAAAATGTTAGCAATGCCATAGTACATGTAATTGGCAGCAGAATGCTGTGAGCAGGTAATAGCCAGCAAATCATTTGTAAGCAGGTAATGGGCAGCTGAATGCTCTGAGCAGGTAATACCCAGCAAATCACTGTAAGCAGGTAATGGGCAGCAGGACATTGCGAGCAGGTAATAGCCAGAAAATCATTGTAAGCAGGTAATGGGCAGCAGGACACTGTGAGCAGGTAATAGCCAGCAGATCACTGTAAGCCTTTAATGGGCAGAAGAATGCTGTGCGCAGGTAATAGCCAGCAAATCACTGAAAGCAGGTAATGGGCAGCAGAATGCTGTGAGCAGGTACTAGCCAGCAAATCACTGTAAGCAGGTAGGTAATGGGCAGCAGGACACTGTGAGCAGGTAATAGCCAGCAAATCACTGTAAGCAGGTAATGGGCAGCAGGACACTAAGAGCAGGTAATAGCCAGCAAATCACTGTAAGCAGGTAATGGGCAGCAGAATGCTGTGAGCAGGTAAAAGCCAGAAAATCACTGTAAGCATATAATGGGCAGCAGGACACTGAGAGCAGGTGATAGCCAGAAAATCACTGTAAGCAGGTAATGGGCAGCAGAATGCTGTGAGCAGGTAATAGCCAGCAAATCACTGTAAGCAGGTAATGGGCGGCAGGACACTGTGAGCAGGTAATAGCCAGCAAATCACTGTAAGTCGTTAATGGACAGCAGGACACTGTGAGCAGGTGATAGCCAGCAAATAAATCACTGTAAGCAGGTAATGGGCAGCAGGACACTGCGAGCAGGTAATAGCCAGCAAATCACTGTAAGCGGGTAATGGGCAGCAGAATGCTGTGAGCAGGTAATAGCCAGCAAATCACTGTAAGCAGGTAATAGGCAGAATGCTTTGAGCAGGTAATAGCCAGCAAATCACTGTAAGCAGGTAAGGGGCAGCAGAATGCTTTGAGTTGGTAATAGCCAGCAAATCACTGTAAGCAGGTAGTGGGCAGCAGGACACTGTGAGCAGGTAATAGCCAGCAAATCACTGTAAGCAGGTAATAGGCACCAGAATGCTGTGTGCAGGTAATAACCAGCAAATCACTGTAAGCAGGTAATGGGCATTAGGACACTGTGAGCAGATAATAGCCAGCACATCACTGTAAGCAGGTAATGGGCAGCAGGACACTGTGAGCAGGTGATAGCCAGCAAATCACTGTAAGCAGTTAATGGGCAGCAGGACACTGTGAGCAGGTACTAGCCAGCAAATCACTGTAAGCAGGTAATGGGCAGCAGAAAGCTTTGAGCAGGTAATGGGCAGCTGGACACTTTGAGCAGGTAATAGCCAGCAAATCATTGTAAGCAGGTAATGGGCAGCAGGACACCATGAGCAAGTAATAGACAGCAAATCACTGTAAGCAGGTAATGGGCATTAGGACACTGTGAGCAGGTAATATAAAGCAAATCACTGTAAGCAGGTAATGGGCAGCAGGACACTATGAGCAGGTAATAGCAAGCAAATCACTGTAAGCAGGTAATGGACAGCAGGACATTGTGAGCAGGTGATAGCCAGCAAATCGCTGTAAGCAGGTAATGGGCAGCAGGACACTGTGAGCAGGTAATAGCAAGCAAATCACTGTAAGCAGGTAATGGGCAGCAGGACACCATGAGCAAGTAATAGCCAGCAAATCACTGTAAGCAGGTAATGGGCATTAGGACACTATGAGCAGGTAATAGCAAGCAAATCACTGTAAGCAGGTTTTGGGCAGCAGGACACTATGAGCAGGTAATAGCAAGCAAATCACTGTAAGCAGGTAATGGGCAGCAGGACATTGTGAGCAGGTAATAGCCAGCAAATCACTGTAAGCAGGTAATGGGCGGCAGGACACTGTGAGCAGGTAATAGCCAGCAAATCACTGTAAGTCGTTAATGGACAGCAGGACACTGTGAGCAGGTGATAGCCAGCAAATAAATCACTGTAAGCAGGTAATGGGCAGCAGGACACTGCGAGCAGGTAATAGCCAGCAAATCACTGTAAGCGGGTAATGGGCAGCAGAATGCTGTGAGCAGGTAATAGCCAGCAAATCACTGTAAGCAGGTAATAGGCAGAATGCTTTGAGCAGGTAATAGCCAGCAAATCACTGTAAGCAGGTAAGGGGCAGCAGAATGCTTTGAGTTGGTAATAGCCAGCAAATCACTGTAAGCAGGTAATGGGCAGCAGGACACTGTGAGCAGGTAATAGCCAGCAAATCACTGTAAAGGTAATAGGCACCAGAATGCTGTGTGCAGGTAATAACCAGCAAATCACTGTAAGCAGGTAATGGGCATTAGGACACTGTGAGCAGATAATAGCCAGCACATCACGGTAAGCAGGTAATGGGCAGCAGGACACTGTGAGCAGGTGATAGCCAGCAAATCACTGTAAGCAGTTAATGGGCAGCAGGACACTGTGAGCAGGTACTAGCCAGCAAATCACTGTAAGCAGGTAATGGGCAGCAGAAAGCTTTGAGCAGGTAATGGGCAGCTGGACACTTTGAGCAGGTAATAGCCAGCAAATCATTGTAAGCAGGTAATGGGCAGCAGGACACCATGAGCAAGTAATAGCCAGCAAATCACTGTAAGCAGGTAATGGGCATTAGGACACTGTGAGCAGGTAATATAAAGCAAATCACTGTAAGCAGGTAATGGGCAGCAGGACACTATGAGCAGGTAATAGCAAGCAAATCACTGTAAGCAGGTAATGGACAGCAGGACATTGTGAGCAGGTGATAGCCAGCAAATCGCTGTAAGCAGGTAATGGGCAGCAGGACACTGTGAGCAGGTAATAGCAAGCAAATCACTGTAAGCAGGTAATGGGCAGCAGGACACCATGAGCAAGTAATAGCCAGCAAATCACTGTAAGCAGGTAATGGGCATTAGGACACTATGAGCAGGTAATAGCAAGCAAATCACTGTAAGCAGGTTTTGGGCAGCAGGACACTATGAGCAGGTAATAGCAAGCAAATCACTGTAAGCAGGTAATGGGCAGCAGGACATTGTGAGCAGGTAATAGCCAGCAAATCACTGTAAGCAGGTAATGGGCAGCAGGACACTGTGAGCAGGTAATAGCCAGCAAATCACTGTAAGCAGGTAATGGTCAGCAGGACACTGTGAGCAGGTAATAGCAAGCAAATCACTGTAAGCAGGTAATGGGCAGCAGGACACCATGAGCAAGTAATAGCCAGCAAATCACTGTAAGCAGGTAATGGGCAGCAGGACACTATGAGCAGGTAATAGCAAGCAAATCACTGTAAGCAGGTAATGGGCAGCAGGTCATTGTGAGCAGGTGATAGCCAGTAAATCACTGTAGGCAGGTAATGGGCAGCAGGACACTGTGAGCAGGTAATGGGCAGCAGGACACTGTGAGCAGGTAATAGCTTTTAATAAAGTAGAAGCAGAATGGGTGGTGGATCCATGGAATTAAATTCCAATAGAGTTGGTAAACATAGGGACTGTCTAATAATTAAAAAATGCCAGGGACATGTGGCTGCCTAAGGCTATCCTAAGAAAATAGTTACATGTAATATGGGTAGACTTGATGGGCCTTTTAGTTCATATCTACTGTCAAATTCTATGTTTCTTTGAGGGACATGTCTAATTTTAGCACCTGTTAAACCTCTCTAAAATAGTCCCCATATCATAAACTCCAACAAAAAAACAAATAGCAATTGACACCCCTCTGTAGTTACAAAATTAATAAAAAATAATTGTTAGCAGGAAAAATGGATCCTAAATGAGCACCTCTTATATTTAAAGAGCTTTAAACTGTTAGCAATGCCATAGTACATGTAATTGACAGCAGAATGATGTGAGCAGGAAGTAGCCAGCAAATCACTGTAAGCAGGTAATGGGCAGCAGGACACTGTGAGCAAGTAATAGCCAGCAAATCACTGTAAGCAGGTAATGGGCATTAGGACACTGTGAGCAGGTAATAGCAAGCAAATCACTGTAATCAGGTAATGGGCAGCAGGACACTGTGAGCAGGTAATAGCCAGCAAATCACTGTAAGCAGGTAATGGGCAGCAGGACACTGTAGGCAGGTAATAGCCAGCAAATCACTATAACCGTTAATGGGCAGCAGAATGCTGTGAGCTGGTAAAAGCCAGCAAATCACTGTAAGCAGGTAATGGGCAGCAGGACACTAAGAGCAGGTAATAGCCAGCAAATCACTGTAAGCAGGTAATGGGCAGCAGAATGCTGTGAGCAGGTAAAAGCCAGAAAATCACTGTAAGCAGATAATGGGCAGCAGGACACTGAGAGCAGGTGATAGCCAGAAAATCACTGTAAGCAGGTAATGGGCAGCAGAATGCTGTGAGCAGGTAATAGCCAGCAAATCACTGTAAGCAGGTAATGGGCGGCAGGACACTGTGAGCAGGTAATAGCCAGCAAATCACTGTAAGTCGTTAATGGACAGCAGGACACTGTGAGCAGGTGATAGCCAACAAATAAATCACTGTAAGCAGGTAATGGGCAGCAGGACACTGCGAGCAGGTAATAGCCAGCAAATCACTGTAAGCGGGTAATGGGCAGCAGAATGCTGTGAGCAGGTAATAGCCAGCAAATCACTGTAAGCAGGTAATAGGCAGAATGCTTTGAGCAGGTAATAGCCAGCAAATCACTGTAAGCAGGTAAGGGGCAGCAGAATGCTTTGAGTTTGTAATAGCCAGCAAATCACTGTAAGCAGGTAATGGGCAGCAGGACACTGTGAGCAGGTAATAGCCAGCAAATCACTGTAAGCAGGTAATAGGCACCAGAATGCTGTGTGCAGGTAATAACCAGCAAATCACTGTAAGCAGGTAATGGGCATTAGGACACTGTGAGCAGATAATAGCCAGCACATCACTGTAAGCAGGTAATGGGCAGCAGGACACTGTGAGCAGGTGATAGCCAGCAAATCACTGTAAGCAGTTAATGGGCAGCAGGACACTGTGAGCAGGTACTAGCCGGCAAATCACTGTAAGCATGTAATGGGCAGCAGAAAGCTTTGAGCAGGTAATGGGCAGCTGGACACTTTGAGCAGGTAATAGCCAGCAAATCATTGTAAGCAGGTAATGGGCAGCAGGACACCATGAGCAAGTAATAGCCAGCAAATCACTGTAAGCAGGTAATGGGCATTAGGACATTGTGAGCAGGTAATATAAAGCAAATCACTGTAAGCAGGTAATGGGCAGCAGGACACTATGAGCAGGTAATAGCAAGCAAATCACTGTAAGCAGGTAATGGACAGCAGGACATTGTGAGCAGGTGATAGCCAGCAAATCGCTGTAAGCAGGTAATGGGCAGCAGGACACTGTGAGCAGGTAATAGCAAGCAAATCACTGTAAGCAGGTAATGGGCAGCAGGACACCATGAGCAAGTAATAGCCAGCAAATCACTGTAAGCAGGTAATGGGCATTAGGACACTATGAGCAGGTAAGAGCAAGCAAATCACTGTAAGCAGGTTTTGGGCAGCAGGACACTATGAGCAGGTAATAGCAAGCAAATCACTGTAAGCAGGTAATGGGCAGCAGGACATTGTGAGCAGGTAATAGCCAGCAAATCACTGTAAGCAGGTAATGGGCAGCAGGACACTGTGAGCAGGTAATAGCCAGCAAATCACTGTAAGCAGGTAATGGTCAGCAGGACACTGTGAGCAGGTAATAGCAAGCAAATCACTGTAAGCAGGTAATGGGCAGCAGGACACCATGAGCAAGTAATAGCCAGCAAATCACTGTAAGCAGGTAATGGGCAGCAGGACACTATGAGCAGGTAATAGCAAGCAAATCACTGTAAGCAGGTAATGGGCAGCAGGTCATTGTGAGCAGGTGATAGCCAGTAAATCACTGTAGGCAGGTAATGGGCAGCAGGACACTGTGAGCAGGTAATGGGCAGCAGGACACTGTGAGCAGGTAATAGCTTTTAATAAAGTAGAAGCAGAATGGGTGGTGGATCCATGGAATTAAATTCCAATAGAGTTGGTAAACATAGGGACTGTCTAATAATTAAAAAATGCCAGGGACATGTGGCTGCCTAAGGCTATCCTAAGAAAATAGTTACATGTAATATGGGTAGACTTGATGGGCCTTTTAGTTCATATCTACTGTCAAATTCTATGTTTCTTTGAGGGACATGTCTAATTTTAGCACCTGTTAAACCTCTCTAAAATAGTCCCCATATCATAAACTCCAACAAAAAAACAAATAGCAATTGACACCCCTCTGTAGTTACAAAATTAATAAAAAATAATTGTTAGCAGGAAAAATGGATCCTAAATGAGCACCTCTTATATTTAAAGAGCTTTAAACTGTTAGCAATGCCATAGTACATGTAATTGACAGCAGAATGATGTGAGCAGGAAGTAGCCAGCAAATCACTGTAAGCAGGTAATGGGCAGCAGGACACTGTGAGCAAGTAATAGCCAGCAAATCACTGTAAGCAGGTAATGGGCATTAGGACACTGTGAGCAGGTAATAGCAAGCAAATCACTGTAATCAGGTAATGGGCAGCAGGACACTGTGAGCAGGTAATAGCCAGCAAATCACTGTAAGCAGGTAATGGGCAGCAGGACACTGTAAGCAGGTAATAGCCAGCAAATCACTATAACCGTTAATGGGCAGCAGAATGCTGTGAGCTGGTAAAAGCCAGCAAATCACTGTAAGCAGGTAATGGGCAGCAGGACACTGAGAGCAGGTGATAGCCAGAAAATCACTGTAAGCAGGTAATGGGCAGCAGAATGCTGTGAGCAGGTAAAAGCCAGCAAATCACTGTAAGCAGGTAATGGGCAGCAGGGCACTGAGAGCAGGTGATAACCAGAAAATCACTGTAAGCAGGTAATGGGCAGCAGAATGCTGTGAGCAGGTAATAGCCAGCAAATCACTTTAAGTAGGTAATGGGCAGCAGGACACTGTGAGCAGGTAATAGCCAGCAAATCACTGTAAGTCGTTAATGGGCAGCAGGACACTGTGAGCAGGTGAGAGCCAGCAAATAACTGTAAGCAGGTAATGGGCAGCAGAATGCTCTGAGCAGGTAATAGCCAGCAAATCACTGTAAGCAGTTAATGGGCAGCTGGACACTGTGAGCAGGTAATAGCCAGCAAATCCCTGTAAGCAGGTAATGGGCAGCGGGGCACTCTTAGCAGGGAATAGTCAGCATATCATTGTAAGTAGGAAATGGGCAGCAGGAAATGGGCAGCAGAAATGTCAGGGTGCCAGGAATCAGACTGAGACGAGAAGTGCAAAAATAATCACACCTTTATTAATAGCAAAAAATAATAAAAACGAGCCGAGTCAGGAGCCAAACTGAATAGTCAGACGAGCCGAGTCAGGAGCCAAAGCGAGTAGTCAGACGAGCCGGAATCAGGAACAAGGAGAACAGCAGAGACAGGAACAAGCCAGGGATCAGGAACTAGGAGGGACGTCAGACAGCCAGGTAATGCACAGGAACTGGAACTCACAAACAGGTCTGAAACAACGCAAGGGCAAAGCATACTGAGCAGAGGCCCTTTAAATAATAAGTGATTACATCACAATTCTGAGACTGCAATCTGTCTCACATGGATGATATACACCAGTCTGGCCATAAAAGGGCGTGTAGGAAATGAGCAGCATCACACACTATGCACCAGAGTCAGCAAGAAAGGTGAGTAAAAGGGCTGCCAGCAGCACATGGCAAACAAAGCAGGGAAAAAACCTTGACAAGAATGCTGTGAGCAGGTAATAGCCAGCAAATCAGTGTAAGCAGGTAATGGGCGGCAGAATGCTTTGAGTAGGTAATAGCCAGCAAATCACTGTAAGCAGGTAATGGGCAGCAGGACACTGTGAGCAGATAATAGCCAGCAAATTACTGTAAGCAGGTAATGGGCAGCAGGACACTTTGAGCAGGTAATAGCCAGCAAATCACTGTAAGCAGGTAATGGGCAGCAGGGCACTGAGAGCAGGTGATAACCAGAAAATCACTGTAAGCAGGTAATGGGCAGCAGAATGCTGTGAGCAGGTAAAAGCCAGCAAATCACTGTAAGCAGGTAATGGGCATCAGGGCACTGAGAGCAGGTGATAACCAGAAAATCACTGTAAGCAGGTAATGGGCAGCAGAATGCTGTGAGCAGGTAATAGCCAGCAAATCACTTTAAGTAGGTAATGGGCAGCAGGACACTGTGAGCAGGTAATAGCCAGCAAATCACTGTAAGTCGTTAATGGGCAGCAGGACACTGTGAGCAGGTGAGAGCCAGCAAATAACTGTAAGCAGGTAATGGGCAGCAGGACACTGCGAGCAGGTAATAGCCAGCAAATCACTATAAGCGGCTAATGGGCAGCAGAATGCTGTGAACAGGTAATAACCAGCAAATCACTGTAAGCAGGTAATGGGCAGCAGGACACTGCGAGCAGGTAATAGCCAGCAAATAACTATAAGCGGGTAATGGGCAGCAGAATGCTGTGAACAGGTAATAACCAGCAAATCACTGTAAGCAGGTAATGGGCAGCAGAATGCTTTGAGCAGGTAATAGCCAGCAAATCACTGTAAGCAGGTAATGGGCAGCAGGGCACTGAGAGCAGATAATAGCCAGCAAATCACTGTAAGCCGGTAATAGGCACCAGAATGCTGTGAGCAGGTAATAGCTAGCAAATCACTGTAATAGGGTAATGGGCATTAGGACACTGTGAGCAGATAAAAGCCAGCAAATCACTGTGAGCCGGTAATAGGCACCAGAATGCTGTGAGCAGGTAATAGCTAGCACATCACTGTAGGCAGTTAATGGGCAGCAGGACACATTGAGCAGGTAATTGCCAGCAAATAACTGTAAGCAGGTAATGGGCAGCAGAATGCTCTGAGCAGGTAATAGCCAGCAAATCACTGTAAGCAGTTAATGGGCAGCTGGACACTGTGAGCAGGTAATAGCCAGCAAATCACTGTAAGCAGGTAATGGGCAGCGGGGCACTCTTAGCAGGGAATAGTCAGCATATCATTGTAAGCAGGAAATGGGCAGCAGGAAATGGGCAGCAGAAATGTCAGGGTGCCAGGAATCAGACTGAGACGAGAAGTGCAAAAATAATCACACCTTTATTAATAGCAAAAAATAATAAAAACGAGCCGAGTCAGGAGCCAAACTGAATAGTCAGACGAGCCGAGTCAGGAGCCAAAGCGAGTAGTCAGACGAGCCGGAATCAGGAACAAGGAGAACAGCAGAGACAGGAACAAGCCAGGGATCAGGAACTAGGAGGGACGTCAGACAGCAAGGTAATACACAGGAACTGGAACTCACAAACAGGTCTGAAACAACGCAAGGGCAAAGCATACTGAACAGAGGCCCTTTAAATAATAAGTGATTACATCACAATTCTGAGACTGCAATCTGTCTCACATGGATGATGTACACCAGTCTGGCCATAAAAGGGCGTGTAGGAAATGAGCAGCATCACACACTATGCACCAGAGTCAGCAAGAAAAGTGAGTAAAAGGGTTGCCAGCAGCACATGGCAAACAAAGCAGGGAAAAAACCCTGACAAGAATGCTGTGAGCAGGTAATAGCCAGCAAATCAGTGTAAGCAGGTAATGGGCGGCAGAATGCTTTGAGTAGGTAATAGCCAGCAAATCACTGTAAGCAGGTAATGGGCAGCAGGACACTGTGAGCAGATAATAGCCAGCACATTACTGTAAGCAGGTAATGGGCAGCAGGACACTTTGAGCAGGTAATAGCCAGCAAATCACTGTAAGCAGGTAATGGGCAGCAGGGCACTGAGAGCAGGTGATAACCAGAAAATCACTGTAAGCAGGTAATGGGCAGCAGAATGCTGTGAGCAGGTAAAAGCCAGCAAATCACTGTAAGCAGGTAATGGGCAGCAGGGCACTGAGAGCAGGTGATAACCAGAAAATCACTGTAAGCAGGTAATGGGCAGCAGAATGCTGTGAGCAGGTAATAGCCAGCAAATCACTTTAAGTAGGTAATGGGCAGCAGGACACTGTGAGCAGGTAATAGCCAGCAAATCACTGTAAGTCGTTAATGGGCAGCAGGACACTGTGAGCAGGTGAGAGCCAGCAAATAAATCACTGTAAGCAGGTAATGGGCAGCAGGACACTGCGAGCAGGTAATAGCCAGCAAATCACTATAAGCGGGTAATGGGCAGCAGAATGCTGTGAACAGGTAATAACCAGCAAATCGCTGTAAGCAGGTACCGGGCAGCAGAATGCTTTGAGCAGGTAATAGCCAGAAAATCACTGTAAGCAGGTAATGGGCAGCAGGGCACTGAGAGCAGATAATAGCCAGCAAATCACTGTAAGCCGGTAATAGGCACCAGAATGCTGTGAGCAGGTAATAGCTAGCAAATCACTGTAATCGGGTAATGGGCATTAGGACACTGTGAGCAGATAAAAGCCAGCAAATCACTGTGAGCCGGTAATAGGCACCAGAATGCTGTGAGCAGGTAATAGCTAGCACATCACTGTAGGCAGGTAATGGGCAGCAGGACACATTGAGCAGGTAATTGCCAGCAAATAACTGTAAGCAGGTAATGGGCAGCAGAATGCTCTGAGCAGGTAATAGCCAGCAAATCACTGTAAGCAGTTAATGGGCAGCTGGACACTGTGAGCAGGTAATAGCCAGCAAATCACTGTAAGCAGGTAATGGGCAGCGGGGCACTCTTAGCAGGGAATAGTCAGCATATCATTGTAAGCAGGAAATGGACAGCAGGAAATGGGCAGCAGAAATGTCAGGGTGCCAGGAATCAGACTGAGACGAGAAGTGCAAAAATAATCACACCTTTATTAATAGCAAAAAATAATAAAAACGAGCCGAGTCAGGAGCCAAACTGAATAGTCAGACGAGCCGAGTCAGGAGCCAAAGCGAGTAGTCAGACGAGCCGGAATCAGGAACAAGGAGAACAGCAGAGACAGGAACAAGCCAGGGATCAGGAACTAGGAGGGACGTCAGACAGCCAGGTAATACACAGGAACTGGAACTCACAAACAGGTCTGAAACAACGCAAGGGCAAAGCATACTGAACAGAGGCCCTTTAAATAATAAGTGATTACATCACAATTCTGAGACTGCAATCTGTCTCACATGGATGATGTACACCAGTCTGGCCATAAAAGGGCGTGTAGGAAATGAGCAGCATCACACACTATGCACCAGAGTCAGCAAGAAAGGTGAGTAAAATGGCTGCCAGCAGCACATGGCAAACAAAGCAGGGAAAAAACCCTGACAAGAATGCTGTGAGCAGGTAATAGCCAGCAAATCAGTGTAAGCAGGTAATGGGCGGCAGAATGCTTTGAGTAGGTAATAGCCAGCAAATCACTGTAAGCAGGTAATGGGCAGCAGGACACTGTGAGCAGATAATAGCCAGCAAATTACTGTAAGCAGGTAATGGGCAGCAGGACACTTTGAGCAGGTAATAGCCAGCAAATCACTGTAAGCAGGTAATGGGCTGCAGAATGCTGTGAGCAGATAAATAGCCAGCAAATCAGTGTAAGCAGGTAATGGGCAGCAGAATGCTGTGAGCAGTAATAGCCAGCAAATCACTGTAAGCAGGTAATGGGCAGCAGAAGGCTGTTAGCAGGTAATACAGACAGAACAAATCGGGAACAAGTCAGCTAGTGACCAAGTCACAGAACAGAACTTGCAGAGACAGAAATAAGCAAAAGAAATGGCAAGGTCCAAAACCCACCACTGAGATAACAGAAAGAGAGTAACAGAACAAGGCAGAGAAAAAAATATCACATTTTATATAGCATTAATGGTGTTCAAGTGGAACTGCCTAAAGCAGGGCCTTGTGCCAGCCAGTTCTTTGTCAAAACTCTAAAGAAAAGGAGCATACAACAGCATGATGCTTTTGGCATACAACACATGGAAAAATCTCCAGCTTATTATAAAAAGTATTTTCTCAAATTGTCTGCTCTAACAAAATCCTATATAATAAACAGCCAGGTATGTTTGTCAGATGCAGTCATACGCAGCCGTATGTATCCTGACAGCAGAGAGGGAGGCGAAATCAGCGTGTCAGGGAGCGTGGCCGGGCGTGATGAGAAGTGCGGTCGGGCTGGTACCGTGATGGGGGCGTGGCCGGGTGGAGTCGTGAGATAGAGAGCTAAAGGGTTTGAGAGAGAGAGAGAGAGCCAGAGAGGGGAAGAGAGAGCGCCAAAGAGGTGGGATAGAGAGCAAGAGAGAGCAAAAGAGAGTTGGGAGAGAGAGTAAAACAGATGGGGGAGACAGCCAAAGAAAGGGGGACAGAGATCAAAAGAGAGGGGGGAGAGAGTCAAAGAGGGGGAGAGAGAGCAAAAAAAGGGGGGAGAGAGCCAAAGAGGGTGGAGAGAGAACAAAAGAGAGGGGAGAGAGAGCCAAAGAGGTGGGAGAGAGACCAAAGAGGACGAGAGAGAGCAAAAGAGAGGGGGGAGAGAGCGCAAAAGAAAGGGGGAGAGAGCGCAAAAGAAAGGGAGAGAGAGAGCAAAAGAGAAGGGAGAGAGAGCCAAAGATGTGGGAGAAAGAGCAAAAGAGGAGGGAGAGAGAGCAAAAGATAGGGGTAGAGAGAGCAAAAGAGAGGGGGGAAGAGAGCCAAATAGGGGGGAGAGAGAGCAAAAGAAAGGGGGAGAGAGCCACAGAGGGGGGAGAGAGAACAAAAGAGAGGGGGAGAGAGAACAAAAGAAAGGGGGGAGAGAGCCAAAGAGGGGGGGGAGAGAGCAAAAGAGAGTGGGGAAAGAGTCAAAGAGGGGGAGAGAGAGCAAAAAAAGGGGGGAGCGAGCCAAAGAGGGGGGGAGAGAGAGCAAAAGAGGGCGAGAGAGAGCAAAAGAGAGTGGGGAGAGAGAGCAAAATAGAGGGGGGGAGAAAGCCAAAGAGAGGGGAGAGAGAGCAAAATAAAGGGGGGAGAGAGACAAAGAGGGGGAGAGAGAGCAAAAGAAAGGGGAGCGAGACAAAGAGGGGGGAGAGAGAACAAAAGAGAGGGAGGAGAGAGAATAAAAGAAAGGGGGGAGATTGCCATTGAGGGGGGGCGCAAAAGAAAGAGGGGAGAGAGCTAAAGAGGGGGGGAGAAAGCGCAAAAGAAAGGGGGGAGAGAGCTAAAGAGGGGGGTAGAAGGCGCAAAAGAAAGGGGGGAGAGAGCCAAAGAGAGAGGGAGAGAGAGCCAAAGAGAAGGTGATAGAGAGCCAAAGAGAAGGGAGAGAGAGCAAAAGAGAAGGGGGGAAAAAGAGCAAAAGAGAGGGGAGAGAGAGCAAAAAAGAGGGGGGAGAGAGAGCAAGAGAGAGGGGGAGAGAGAGCAAAAAAGAGGGGGAGAGCAAAAAAGAGGGGGGAGAGATAGATAGCAAAAGAGAGGGGGGAGAGAGAGCAAAAAAGAGGGGGGAGAGAGAGCAAAAGAGAGGCGGAGAGAGAGCAAAAAAGAGGGGGGAGAGCAAAAAAGAGGGGGGAGAGATAGATGGCAAAAGAGAGGGGGAGAGAGCCAAAGAGGGGGGAGAGAGAGCAAAAGAAAGAGGGGAGGGAGCCAAAGAGGGGGGGGGGAGAGCAAAAGAAAGGAGGAGAGAGTCAAATAGGGGGGAGACAGAACAAAAGAGAGGGGGGAGAGAGTTCAAAAGAAAGGGGGGAGAGAGAGCAAAAGAGAGGAGGAGAGAGAGCAAAAGAGAAGGGAGAGAGAGCAAAAGAGAGGGGAGAGAGAGCAATAGAGAGGGGAGAGAGAGAGAAAAAAAGAGATGGGAGAGAGACCAAAAGGGTTTGAGAGAGAGAGAGAGAGCCAGAGAGGGGAAGAGAGAGCAAAACAGATGGGGGAGACAGCCAAAGAGGGGGGAGAAAGATCAAAAGAGCGAGGGGAGAGAGTCAAAGAGGGTGAGAGAGAGCAAAAAAAGGGGAGAGAGAGCCAAAGAGGGGGGAGAGAGAACAAAAGAGAGGGGGAGGAGAGCCAAAGAGGTGGGAGAGAGAACAAAAGAGGGCAAGAGAGAGCAAAACAGATGGGGGAGACAGCCAAAGAGGGGGGAGAAAGATCAAAAGAGAGGGGGGAGAGAGTCAAAGAGGGGGAGAGAGAGCAAAAAAAAGGGGAGTGAGAGCCAAAGACGGGGGAGAGAGAACAAAATAGAGGGGGAGAGAGCCAAAGAGGTGGGAAAGAGACCAAAGTAGGCGAGAGAGAGCAACAGAGAGGGGGGAGAAAGCGCAAAAGAAAGGGGGAGAGAGCGCAAAAGAAAGGGGGAGAGGGAGCAAAAGAGAAGGGAGAGAGAGCCAAAGATGTGGGAGAGAGAGCAAAAGAGAGGGGGGAGAGAGAGCAAAAGAGAGGGGGGAGAGAGAGCAAAAGAGAGGGAGGAAGAGAGCAAAAGAAAGGGGGAGAGAGCCAAAGAGGGGGGAGAGAGAACAAAAGAGAGGGAGCAAGAGAGCCAAAGAGGGGGGAGAGAGAACAAAAGAAAGGGGGAGAGAGAGCAAAAGAAATGGGGAGAGAGAACAAAAGAGAGGGGGAGAGAGAGCAAAAGAGAGGAGAGAGAGAGAAAAAAAAGAGGGGGGAGAGAGATATAGTAAAAGAGAAGGGGGAGAGAGAGAGCAAAAGAGAGGGAAAAGAGAGAGCAAAAGAGAGGGGGAGAGAGAGAGAAAAATGGAGGGGGGAGAGAGAGAGCACAAAAGAGAGGGGGAAAGAGAGAGCACAAAAGTTAGGGGGGAGAGAGAGAGAGCGCAAAAGAGAGGGGGGAGATAGAGACAAAGAGGGGGGAGAGAAAGCAAAAGAGAGGGGGAAAGAGAGAGCAAGGAGTGGGACCGCTGTACATCAAAAAATGGCCCGTGTACATGGGCTTTAGGACTAGTATGTAATATTTACTGGAAATTTGTATCTAATGCATTACTAAGATATGATATTCTATATTCACCAAACCTTTTGTATACACTATATTATTCATTCAAGTATTGAAACATAAAAAGATTATAATTATATTATTTTGAAATATGTGTATGAAACTAGGCTCCGTGCCCATAGTTCATAACAAAGATTCCAGGGTACTGCCTTGTATGTATTAGAGTTTCCTTGATACTCACTGTGCTTCTCAACAAATACAAAGAATACTGAAACCAGTATCACCAGTCCAAAAAATTCACATGAAACAGACATGAAACTAGTGATCAAGATTAGATATTTAATACAAAATATGGCAAAATGCATGCACATAATTCTAGTACTATTGGGAATATGTACCATGCCTGGCATATGTACTATACTATTGGGAATCTGTACCATGCCTGGTATATTGTCAGGGTTTTTCCCTGTTTTGTTTGCCATGTGCTGCTGGCAGCCATTTTACTCACTTCTCTTGCTGACTCTGGTGCATACTGTGTGATGCTGTTCATTTCCTGCACTTCCTTTTATGGCCAGACTGGTATACATCATCTGTGAGAGACAGGATGCAGTCTCAGAATTGTGATGTCATCACTTATTATTTAAAGGGCCTCTGTTCAGTATGCTTTGCCCTTGCGTTGTCTCAGACCTGTTTGTGAGAGCTCCTGTGTATTACCTGGCTGTCTGACGTCCCTCCTGGTTCCTCATCTCTGGCTTGTTCCTGACTCTGCTGTTCTCCTTGTTCCTGATTCCGGCTCGTTTGACTACTCGCTTTGGCTCCTGACTCGGCTCATCTGACTACCAGCTCTGGTTTTGATTCCTGGCTTGTTATTTGACTTGTGGACTTTTTATTATTTTTTGCTATTAATAAAGGTGTGATTATTTTTACACTTATTGTCTCAGTCTGATTCCTGGCACCCTGACATTACTCTAGGTCCATGAATCCTGATGGTGCCAATAATCCACCTTTACCTGCCATAATTTCCAGGATGGATGAACAGGATCACCGCTTGGATCAATTTGCACTAGCCCTGCAAACCCTGCTGACTCGCACTTCACATTTGGACCAAAGTGTCCCGCAAGTTATGGCTGCTCCTGTTTCCACTGCTGCACCTAGTCCTGCCAGGAGCATGTCCGGTTCTGGACCTCTACCTCAGCGATATGGAGGCGATTCTAATCAGAGCAGAGGGTTTTTGAACCAGGTGGACATTTACTTTGAGATGTTACCTCAGGCGTTTCCCTCTGACAGAGCTAAGGTGGGATTTCTCATCTTGTTACTCTCTGACACAGCTCTTGCCTGGGCTAATCCCTTGTGGGAGACTAATAAACCTGTGATCTCAAATTACCCTGAATTTGTGGCCTCCTTTCGAAGGGTATTTGATGTTCCGGCTCGCTCCTCCTCTGCTGCTAAACGACTTATGTCCATTCAGCAAGGGACAAGATCTGTTGCTCAGTATGCCATTGAGTTCCGTACGCTTGCCGCCAAGGTAGGTTGGAACAATGAAGCCCTTGTTGCCACCTTCTTTCATGGGCTCTCTGATGCGATTAAAGACGAAGTTGCTGCCAGAGTTTTACAAGAAGATCTCGAGGTATTGGTGTCTTTTTTTTATCCTAATTGACATCAGACTAAGTGAGAGGCCCTCTTTCAAGGAGCATTTGCGGAAGCCTCCTGTTCCGTTGTCTCCTACGTGTTTGTTCCCACCCATGCCTCCCTCTCCTCCCATGCCTCCTGGTCCCTAGTCACCAGGTACTGCTGAGCCGATGCAGTTGGGATTCACGTGTCTCTCCGTGGCGGAGAGGGCCTTTAAGAGGAGGGAGGGGCTCTACCTCTATTGTGGGTTACAGGGCCACCTTTTGAAGTCTTGTCCTACACGGCCGGGAAACACTCACACCTAAGGTCCTGTCGGGGGCAGACCTTGGGTGGTTCCACTTGCTATTGAGGCCATTGATGGCAGGTACCTTCAGCCCGCACTCGTTACTCACGAAACTGCTCCATTATCTATGGCTGTTGGGGCTCTCCATTTTGAAACCCTCCAGTTCCAGGTTATAAACCCTCCGCATTTTCTGGTTGTTCTGGGTTATCCCTGGCTCCAAAAGCACAATCCCAGTCTCGACTGGCGCAGGTCCGAAATTTTGTCGTGGTCTCCGCAATGTATTTCCACTTGTCTTCAGAAACCAGTTAAAGTCTTGTGCACTTCTTCGGTATCTCAATTGCCAGAGGAGTACCGAGAGTTCCTAGACGTTTTTGACAAGGTGCGTGCCGGTACGTTGCCTCCTCACCGGTCTTACGATTGTGCCATAGACCTGGAGCCATTCCTCCTCGGGGCCGGATTTACCCTCTGTCTGTTGCGAAGAATTGTGCTATGGAGAAGTATGTTGCCGATGCTCTGTCACAGGGGATCATCCGCAAATCCTGCTCTCCTGCAGGGGCTGGCTTCTTCTTTGTGAAGAAAAAGGGTGGTGAGCTAAGACCATGCAGGAGCGTACAATCTTGTTAGGATCAAGGAGGGCCAGCATTTAACACCAGGAGCAGGCATTATGAGTATCTTGTAATGCCCTTTGGCCTATGTAATGCTCCTGTTGTTTTCCAGGAATTTATTAATGATGTCCTACGAGATATGTTGCAACAGTGTGTTGTGGTGTACCTAGACGACATCCTCATACACTCACCCACACTTGAGGCTCATTGTCCTGATGTTACACGGGTTCTTCAGAGACTATGTGAGAATGGCCTGTTTTGTAAACTCGAGAAATGTGAGTTCCATCAGACTCAAGTAACTTTCCTAGGTTATGTTATCTCCGTTGCAGGGTTCTCCATGGATCCTGACAAGTTATCTGCAGTGGCCTCGCCCAGTTGGTCTTCGGTCTATTATAAGTTTTTTGGGGTTTGCCAATTACTATAGAAAGTTTATTAGAAACATTTCTTCCTTGGTCAAACCTATCACAGACATGACCCGTAAAGAGAATGATCCACTCCATTGGTCACCTACTGCCATTAAGGCCTTTGATAGTCTTAAGACTGCCTTTGCTGCCGCTCCAGTTCCGGTTCATCCTAACCTTGTCCTGCCTTTTGTTCTTGAGGTCGATGCGTCTGAGACTGGAGTTGGTGCCCTCTTGTCTCAACATCCTACGCCTGACGGTTCCTTGCATCCATGTGATTTCTCCTCTAAGAAATTGTCTCCAGCAGAGTGCAATTATGAAATTGGTGACAGGGAATTACTGGCCATAATTTTGGCACTCAAGAAATGGAGGCATCTTCTCGAGGGTACTAGCGTGCCAGTGCTGATTCTTACTGACCACAAGAATTTAACTTATCTATCTGAAGCAAAACGTTTGTCGCCCTGACAGGCCAGATGGGCGCTATTTTTGTCTCAGTTTAATTATGTGGTCTCCTTCCTGCCTGGTAGTAAGAACGTTAGGGCTGATGCCCTCTCTCGACAATTTTCACCTCTGTCCAAGGAGGAGTCTGTACCTACTCCAGTTATACCTCCTGACCATATTTTGGCTACCGTGACGGACTCCCCGCTACCCCGACTGGGTAGCGCCATCGACCGGGTCCTTCATCTGCCTGGAACAAGTGGCTATGTAGCCCAGGAAAGTGATTCTAGCAGGAGTCCACCCAAATAACTAGACAGACTAGCATTCAGGTGAAACAAGAACTGACTTTATTGGGACAACACACAGCTTTTAAACATACAATCTCATCTTGATAACACAGGAGACAATGCCATAGTTTTCCTGCCATTCCCACCCCTCCAGACAGGCCGGCGGCTATAGCAGCCATGGTCCCACAGACTCCCAGTACCCAGAGGTGGAGGTTTTCGGGGTGATCCCGGGGGAGCGGCGGCACTTCCAGGGTGTCATTTTAAAGCTCTCGGTCCCCAGAATCTACAGTCCAAAAAGTGATGTGATCCATGACTGGGGACTGGAGTTAGGCTGGTTTAAGCGTCCACCTGGAAGTCCAGGGAGAATAGGGGTTATAGGGGGATCCGGACCCCCCGGTTCCCAAGGGAGCTCCCTTCCGGCAATCACCTCACTTCTGGGCCATTCTAAGAGGCAGCAAACCCCAAAAGAGCAGAGCTCTGGGACAAAGGGCCACTGGAGCAACCTAGGTCAAAGAGCACTGGCCATCCTGGCTGATGCGGCCGACCTGTAGTTCCAGGGGCCCGGCCGGCCGAAGAGGAAAGTGGCGGTCAGTGACCAGCTCTTCCAAGAAGACATTAAATACATACAACAATGGGAACAGAAGGTCTGGGGGATCGCGGTTGCTCTGAGGAGCCCAAAACCGCAGAGGAACAGCTGGGATGAAGTCTATAGGGGGGCAAGGGTTCAGCCCCTGCAGCCCAGTATCCGTGACAGCTACCATATGTACTAATTTGACTTATCCCTTGGGGGAGGAGATCTTGGCTGCACAAACCAATGCACCTCCTGAGAAACCTAGTGGTAAGTGTTTTGTTCCTGTGAATCTTCGAACTAAACTTTTGTACACTTACCATTATCCTAAAGCTGCAGGTCACCCAGGCAAGAACCAAATTATTTGGTCTGTCACTCGGCAATTCTGGTGGCCAGGTCTTCGTTCTGATGCTGCTGCGTATGTTGCCTCCTGTTCAGTTTGTGCACAGAATAAGACTCCTCGACATCTTCCTGTGGGTCTTCTTCAACCTATTGCTAATGGTGAGCGTCCTTGGACACATCTTTCCATGGACTTCATTGTCGAGCTCCCTGTTTCCAATGGCAATACTGTTATCCTTATGGTGGTTGACCGTTTTTCTAAAATGTCACATTGCATTCCCTTGAAGAAGTTGCCTACCGCTCAGGAGCTTGATTCAGTTTTTGCCCAGGACGTCTTCCGTTTACATGGGTTACCCAAGGAGATAGTGTCGGACCGGGGTAGCCAGTTTGTCTCCAGATTTTGTTGTTACTTTTGTGTTCAAATGGGGATCAAGCTTTCCCCTCAATCCAATGGGGCTGCAGAACGGTCTAATCAAGCTCTGGAACAGTTCCTCCGTTGCTGTTTCTGAGATCACCACAATAATTGGTCTGAACTGTTACCTTGGGCAGAGTTTGCTCGTAATAGTGCTATTAATGCTTCCTCCAAGTTATCCCGTTTCATGGCGAATTATGGGTTTCAACCATCCTTGTTGCCCGATTCATTCATGTCTCAGGGTATTCCGGCTTTGGAGGAGCATCTCCGGAAACTCCGTTCCAAGTGGGTGCAAATTCAGGACTGCCTTCATTGTTCTATGCAGCACCGAACGTTCCAGGCTGATCGTAGGCTTCTGCCCGCGCCTTCCTACCAGGTTGGTGAGAGAATTTGGCTGTCCTCCCGCAACTTGAACCTTCGTGTGCCTTCCAATAAACTGGCTCCCCGTTATGTTGATCCTTTTCGAATACTCAGACGGGTCAATCCTGTGGCCTATGCTCTTGACCTTTCTCCTGCAATGCGCATCTCCAATGTTTTTCATGTCTCCCTCTTGAAACCATTGGTTTGTAATCGGTTTACCACTGTGTTGCCTCGTCCCCGTCCTATCTTTGTTGACAACCATGAGGAGTATGAGGTCAGCAGCATTATTGACTCTCGTATGTCCAGGGGCCGCGTACAGTATTTGGTTCACTGGAGGGGCTACGGTTCAGAGGAGCGTTCATGGGTTCCCTCCTCTGATGTTAATGCTCCCACCCTCCTCCGTGCCTTCCATGCCCGTTTCCCCAATAAGCCTTTTGTCCTCCTGCCGGGGAGGGGTCATTGAGGAGAGGGTACTCTCAGGGTTTTTTCCCTGTTTTGTTTGCCATGTGCTGCTGGCAGCCATTTTACTCACCTCTCTTTCTGACCTCTGTTCAGTATGCTTTGCCCTTGCGTTGTCTCAGACCTGTTTATGAGAGCTCCTGTGTATTACCTGGCTGTCTGACGTCCCTCCTGGTTCCTAATCTCTGGCTTGTTTCTGACTCTGCTGTTCTCCTTGTTCCTGATTCCGGCTTGTCTGACTACTTGCTTTGGCTCCTGACTCGGTTCGTCTGACTATTCACTTTGGCTCCTGACTCGGCTCGTCTGACTACCAGCTCTGGTTTTGATTTCTGGTTTGTTATTTGACTTGTGGACTTTTTATTATTTTTTGCTATTAATAAAGGTGTGATTATTTTTGCACTTCTCGTCTCAGTCTGATTCCTGGCACCCTGACATATATGCATCAGAAGATATTTGTGTTGTGTTTAAATTCCTTTCCACAGAAGGTCAGTTTCAATTGGGCTCATTTTATCAAGCAGCGGTCATCGGATTTCAATCTCCCCGGTCTCATCCTACCCGAGAGATTGACAGCTCCTGCTTGTGCTTGCTTGCAATGTTAAATTCCCGCAGGGAAATTCTTTCCACCAGAGGGGAGCTGCAGCGGACAGGGGCGCATATGTACGCCCCTGTCTGTCGTAGCTTGATAAATTGAGCCCAATAAGTCTGCTGTTTCCCTGAATAGATTTTAGAATAAGTTTCTTGGGACAAGCAGATCACTGGTTTTCAAACCTGTCCTCAGGCCTCCCCAACAGTCCACATTTTCTGTATAACCTTGGATAAGAGCAGGTAAAATAACAATTGTTACTAATCAGCTGATTGTTTCACCTGTGCTCCAGTTCAGATATCTGCAAATTGTGTCCTGTTAGGGAGCCTGAGGACAGGTTTGAAAAGAAGTGAGCTAGAAGAGGATATCTGGCTAAAATCTGGAAGTCTACCTATAAATATAGTAAGTGAATGTGTTCAGTATCAACATAGTGGGCTAGATTACAAGTGAAGTGCAAACATATAAGCGCTATTGTTCATTAACATTGATCAAGTACAATCAATAGTGCTTGTGTTTTTGCACCAAAGTTATTTTTTACTACTTGAGTGATAGTTTCATGTGCTAACATCTGCATGTCAGATAGAGCGGGTGTGCTAACATTCTTACATAATGAACTTCTATGTCACTGCCGTCCGCCCTGCTGCTATAATAAACCTATTAACCCCTAAAACGCCGCCCTCCCGCATCACTACATAAATATATTAACCCCTAAACCTAAACCTAAGTCTAACCCTAACACCCCCTAACTTAAATATAATTCAAATAAATCTAAATAAAACTTACAATTATTACCTAAATAACCTATTTAAAACTAAATACAAACTTACCTATAAAATAAACCCTAAGCTAGCTACAAAATAACTAATAGTTACATTGTAGCTATCTTAGGGTTTATTTTTATTTCACAGTTAAGTTTGTATTTATTTTAACTAGGTAGACTAGTTAGTAAATAGTTATTAACTATTTACTAACTACCTAGTTAAAATAAATACAAAGTTACCTCTAAAATAAAATCTAACCTGCCTTACACTAAAAACTAACATTACAATAAAATAAAAAAATGTAATTAATCAAATACAATTATCTAAATTACAAAACAAAACAAAACACTAAATTACACAAAATAAAAATGAAATGATCCAAAATAAAAATGAATTACTCCTAATCGAATAGCCCTATCAAAATAAAAAAGCCCCCCCCCAAAATAAAAAAGCCCTAGCCTACACTAAACTGCCAATATTCCTTAAAAGGACCTTTTGCAAGTCATTACCCCAAATAAATCAGCTCTTTTACCTGTAAAAAAAAGATACAAACAACCCCCCAACAGTAAAACCCACCACCCACACAACCACCCCCAAATAAAATCTAGGATTGAGCTCACATTCTATTGGCTATTCCAATCAGCCAATAGAATGCAAGCTCAATCCTATTGGCTGATTGGATCAGCCAATAGGATGAAAGCTCAATCCTATTGGCTCATTGCAACAGCCAATAGGATTTTTTCACCTTTAATACCTATTGGCTGATAGAATTCTTTCAGCCAATCGGAATGTAAGGGACGCCATCTTGGATGACGTCACTTAAAGGGAAATTTCATTCTACAGTGGTGATCAGACGAAGAGGATGCTCCGATAGACCCGCTCTGCGCCGTATGGATGAAAATAGAAGATGCCGTCTGGATGAAGACTTCTGCCCGCTTGGATGAAGACTTCTGCCACCTGGATGAGGATGGATGTCCGGTCTTCGAAAACTGTAAGTGAATCATCGGGGGTTTCAGGGCAATGGTTAGCATAGGTTTATTTAGTGGTGGGTTTTACTGTTGGGGGTGTTTGTATTTTTTTTTTCACAGGTAAAAGAGCTGATTTCTTTGGGGCAATGCCCTGCAAAAGGCCCTTTTAAGGGCTATTGGCAGTTTAGTGTAGGCTAGGGTTTTTCTTTTATTTTGGGGGGCTTTTTTATTTTGATAGGGCTATTAGATTAGGAGTAATTTGTTTTTATTTTTGATAATTTCATTTTTTATTTTGTATAATCTAGTGTTTATTTCTTTTTGTAATTTAGATAATTGTATTTGATTAATTTAATTTTTTTATTTTATTGTAATGTTAGTTTTTAGTGTAAGGCAGGTTAGGTTTTATTTTACAGGTAACTGTATTTATTTTAACTAGGTAGTTAGTAAATAGTTAATAACTATTTACTAACTAGTCTACCTAGTTAAAATAAATACAAACTTACCTGTGAAATAAAAATAAAACCTAACCTAGCTATAATGTAACTATTATTTATTCTGTAGCTAGCTTAGGTTTTATTTTACAGGTAAGTATGTATTTAGTTTTAAATAGGTTATTTAGTTAATAATTGTAAGTTTTATTTAGATTTATTTTAATTATATTTAAATTAGGGGGTGTTAGGATTAGGGTTAGGTTCAGGGTTACGTTAGGGTTAGACTTTTATGCTTAGGGTTAGGGTTACGTTAGGGTTAGGTTTAGGGGTTAATATATTTATGTAGTGTTAGTGATGTGGGAGGCCAGAGGTTTAGGGGTTAATAACTTATATAGTATAGTGGCGTCGAAATTGGGGGCAGCAGATTAGGGGTTAATAACTGTAATGTAGGTGACGGCAATGTTAGGGGCAGCAGATCAGGGGTTAATAACATTATTTTGGTTTGCGGTGATGTCTGGGGCGGCAGATTAGGGGTGTTTTGACGTGGTTTTTATGTTAGGGTGTTAGGTTTAAACATAACTTTTTCTTTCCCCATAGACATCAATGGGGCTGCATTACATTAGCCATCTCTCCACATTGATGTCTATGGGGAAATCATGTACGAGCACGTCAAAACACCGCTTGTATTTGGGTGCGGGATGGAGCTCAATGCCACCATATCGCCTGCACAAACTGCGTTTTTCAAAACCTGTAATAGCAGCGCTATAGGGAAGTGAAATACCGCCGCTTTTCTGGCGGCTGTTAATTTCCCTATAGCGCTCAAAACTCGTAATCTAGCTGATTGTATGCAATTATTTTAATCTTTAAGTAAAATTGTTACATTTCGATATTTAACTCACTGTTTTATGCTGGTTTATTATTTAACACATTATAGAATGTCCATTCACCCTTGCTGTAAGCGCTCCCCATACCCATTATCTGTCTTTTAACCTTTCTTTATAGTGGTATTGGGAGATACACTATTTTTTGAGGGAGCTATAGGGATAGAGGTTTTAGAACTGACTATAACCCTTTTTTGTATGGACTTGAGTGAAGTAAGCAGGCAGCAAAACTCGTCAACGCTGATTGCTTAAGGAGCTGTTAATATGAGTCTGGATGGATTCACAGAAAGACTCTCCCTGCATCTCCGGACTCTAACTTTGGTCAATGCTCTCACTGAGAGGCTGACAAGACTACTTAAAACTCCAGTCCCATCTCGAATAGTACTACCCTCCATAAGGAACTACTCCGAAATCTTCCGACACGTCTCTGCCAACCTCCTGTGACGAAAGGCAAAGAATGACTGGGGGATGAGGGGAGTGGGAGAGGTATTTAAGCCTTTGGTTGGGGTGTCTTTGCCTCCTCCTGGTGGCCAGGTTCTGTATTCCCACAAGTAAGGAATGAAGCCGTGGACTCTCCTCATATTAAGATGTAAATTAACAATCTATTTATATCTATCATAACTGACTTCTAATGGTTCCTCCCTTGTTACAAATTGCTATCTGATTTTATATAGGTAGTTGGTAAGAACATTTCTATCAGTTCTTTGGTCACTTAAGTGGCAATTTATTTTAAAATAAGTTATCTCATCTCCAACATTATCCTTAACTGATTACTAATTACTGTTCAATTATAAAGCAAAAAACACGAGGCAGATTTACAGATACAGAATACAACCTATTGGCAATTCTCTGTATATGAAAGTACAGATTATTATTATTAATACAAATTATGTATTTAAACCCTGTAAGGGACTTAAACACACATTTAAAGTCAGCTCTAATGCACTACTGCAAGCTAGCTGACATCTGGGGAACCAATGACAAGAGACAAAGAGACATATACACTATAATGACAACAGCACTTTTCCATTTTCTGTCTGTTTGTGACAAAGGCTATTTTTACATTTTTGCGGTGTTTGTGTTTAGCTGTAATTTTCCTCTTACTCATTTACTGTACCCACACATATTGTATACCGTTTTTCTCGCCATTAAATGGATTTTCTAAAGATAGCATTATTTTCATCATATATTATAATTTACTATAAAAATAATTATAAAATATGAGGAAAAAATGGGAAAAAAACACTTTTTCTAACTTTTAGCCCCAAAATCTGTTACACATCTACAACCACCAAAAAACACCCATGCTAAATAGTTTCTAAATTTTTTCCTGAGTTTAGAAATACCTAATGTTTACATGTTCTTTGTTTTTTTTTAAAGTTATAGGGCCATAAATATAAGTAACACTTTGCTATTTCTAAACCACTTTTTTTTAAAATTAGTGATAGTTGGGACACTGATATCTTTCAGGAATCTCTGAACATCCCTTGACATGTATATATATTTTTTTTTAGAAGACATCCCAAAGTATTGATCTAGGCCCATTTTGGTATATTTCATGCCACCATTTCACCGCCAAATGCGATCAAATACAAAAAATCGTTCACTTTTTCACAATTTTTTTTCACAAACTTTCAGTTTCTCACTGAAATTGTTTACAAACAGCTTGTGCAATTATGGCATAAATGGTTGTAAATGCTTCTCTGGCATCACCTTTGTTCAGAAATAGCAGACATATATGGCTTTGGCGTTGCTTTTTGGTAATTAGAAGGCCGCTAAATGCCACTGCGCACATACGTGTATTAAGCCCAGCAGTGAAGGGGTTAATTAGGGAGTATGTAGGGAGCTTTTTGGGGTAATTTTAGCTTTAGTGTAGTAAACAACCCAAATTATTGATCTAGGCACATTTTGGTATATTTCATGCCACCATTTCACCGCCAAATACGTTCAAATAAAAAAAAAACTTTACATTTTTCACAATTTTTGGATTCTTACTGAAATTATTTACAAACAGCTTGTGCAATTATGGCACAAATGGTTGTAAATGCTTTTCTGGGATCCCCTTTGTTCAGAAATAGCAGACATATATGGCTTTGGCATTGCTTTTTGGTAATTAGAAGGCCGCTAAATTCCGCTGCGCATCACACGTGTATTATGGCTAGCATTAAAGGGGTTAATTAGGTAGCTTGTAGGGAGCTTGCAGGGTTAAGTTTAGCTTAAGTGTAGAGATCAGCCTCCCACCCGAAACATCAGACCCCCTGATCCCTCCCAAACAGCTCTCTTCCCTCCCCCACCCCACAATTGTTCCCGCCATCTTAAGTACTGGCAGAAAGTCTGCCAGTACTAAAAAGGTATATTAGTTGTTTTTTTTTTGGTAGCATATTTACATATGCTGCTGTATAGAATCCCCCCTTAGCCCCCAACCTCACGGATCCCCCATCAAACAGTCCTCTATCCCTCCACCTCAAGCTTAATGGGCGCCATCTTGGGTACTGGCAGCTGTCTGCCAGTACCCAGTTTAGTAAAAAAAAAATATGCTTTTATAATTTTTTTGCCTTTTTTGACATTTTCTGTAGTGTAGCTTCCCCTCCCAGAACCCTTTGATTGTTTTTTAAGTTAAAATCCCCCCCTTTTTTTCAAATTTTGTATTAAATGTTTCTGTAGTGTAGCAGTTCCCACCCGCTCCCGCCCCGTGGACGCGCCCGCCACGTCCGTGCGCGCCCCCGGACACTGCCGCCTCCGATCCGGCCTCCGATCCGGCCTCCGATCCCACCCCCTCCACATCACAGGCCCTTGGCAGGCCGCCCACCAGCCTCCCTGCCTTGCTCCCACCCACCAATGACGTTCCAGTGCAGAGAGGGCCACAGAGTGGCTCTCTCTGCATCAGAGGCATGTAAAAGGGTATTGCAGGATGCCTCCATATCGAGGCATAACTGCAATACCCTCAGAGTTGCTGGAAGCGATCGCAATCGCTTCCAGCACTCTGTTAGACAACTGACGTACCAGGTACGTCTATTGTCATTAACTGCTTGTTAATGCATGACGTACCTGGTACGTCAGTTGTCATTAAGGGGTTAAAGTTAATGTAGACATCCTTACTAATTGTTGAGTTGGTGTTTTAGTCATATAATTTGCATTAAAAAAAGCTGCTGAGCTTTTGTTTTTCAGCTGAGAGAAGAGAACCATTTACATGCCACTTATGCCAATCTCTGTAAAATGTGCAGCCAATTATTACCAAAATGACCAATGTATTATAACAGAAAGCGCATCTGTCTGTGAGTAGTCTGGAGATTATTATGTTTCATTTGTGCACTCTCTGTTATAATACATTGGTCATTTTGGTATGTTTGGCTAAATCCTTCACTGCAAGTCTGGACATTTTTTTTACAATAATTGCAAGTAATATCTACTCAGAGATATTCTGATAAGCCCCTTCCTGCACCCACCTTTACTGGGTAACACATAAACATAGTCAGTAGGTTACTAGGGATCTTTTTATCTCAGTGGACATCTTAAAATGGGCTACTGACAGTGTTGTAATTTGCTTGATGCTGTGTACTGAGAGCTGCCCTGATTATTGCTTTAAATAGACACATTGTACTGTGTTAAAGGGACAGTCAACACCAGAATTGTTATAGTTTAAAAAGAGAGATAATCCCTTTATTACCCATTCACCAGTTTTGCATAACCAACACAGTTATATAAATACACTTTTTACCTCTGTGATTATCTTGTATCTAGGCCTCTGCAAACTGCCCCCTTATTTCAGTTCTTTTGACAGACTTGCTTTTTAGCCAATCAGTGCTCACTCCCGGGTAACCTCACGTGCATGAGCTCAATGTTATCTATATGAAACACATGAACTAATGCCCTCTAGTTGTCAAAATGCATTCAGATTAGAGGCAGTCTTCAAGGTCTAAGAAATTAGCATATGAACCTCCTATAATTAGATTTCAACTAAGAATACCAAGAGAAAAAAGCAAGATTGGTGATAAAGGTAAATTGTCTTGAGAAAGGCCTAGGAGGGCCGAAACGCGTCGACATACTGGTGAGCAAATTTCTGATTTTATTATACCACATCTAGACGTTATTACACTATTGCACTTTATTTCACCCACAGATTAGGACGACGACTTTGGACCTACCCGCTACATTATTGTACTTTTTTTTTTTTTCTTCTGCATTTTTATATTCTACATTTTTTATATATTTTTTATATTCTGCATTCTTATAATCTCCTTCACGTCTACCACAGCTATTGGAGTTTATTTTGGAAGTTAATCATCTAGGATTTCTTTGAACGCACTTACCCACCATATTTTTTAACACTTTGATATTTATTTGTGGATTAATTTTTTAAAATTTTTGTGGAACACTTTTGCAATTTTTGTGGAACACTCTGATATATTTTTTTTTTTGGAACACTGTGATTTTCCAAAGAGACATTTTTTAAGAAACTATTTGAGAGACATACATTTCTTCATTTTTTCAACAAATTCTATTTCCATTTTTACACAATTGGATTTCTCCTACACTTTTATTTATATTGTATTTCTATCACTTATACTTTTATACTGCATCTGTATTGTTGACATCTGTATTATTGACATTGTACTACGCCAATTTTGGCCATTTACATCACATCTGCTGTTTGTAAATATCTGTGCTTAAACTGCACTTTATAGACCATAATACTATGGTATATAAAATAAAGGTTAAATATGAGCGCAGGGTGATACACCAAACTCCTGAAAAGACCTAAAGGTCCCTAATATAGGCCAGAAATAGTACTATAAAATAACAGAAAACAGGAGCGCTAAAAAGCTAAAGGTGTCTCTAAACGTGAATATAATAAAATAAAACCAGGTATATCCTGCAAATAAAGTGCTATCAAAAACAAAATCTAAATGAATTCAAAGTGCTATTCATTAATGGTGTGTATATACAGTAGAAAACGAAATACTTAATATTACAAGTTACAAAGGGTATCCCTTTAAACAGTACACTAGTGTTCTTAATATGTATAAGATACTGAGGTTGAAAAAAGAGACCAAATCTTACATTTAAAAAGGGACTATGCCAATTTAATATACTTTATAAAGCATAAAAGAACGATATTAGACAATTCTCTTAAAATGGTATAAATGCATAAAACTAACGGACGTCTCCGTTAAAAATAAAAATAAAACTCAGGTTGCCACCACATAAAAATATATATAGAGGAAGATCCGTTATTGTGGGCCAATGGAGCTAATAACAGTTCAAGTTGGAAAGATATCAGGAGTAAATTCCACAGTTCATACTCTAAGTTAGCGATCAACCGCAGTCTTACCCCCACACTGTGTGTGTTCTGAAGTCTCTGTGTTCAAAGTTACCGCCGTAGCGGGGTGACGTCACCTTTATGGGCGCTGTCCTCGATCGGCCTCCTGATTGGTCCTTTGTCGGGGCGGCTTTAGAAGGTAACTGAAATTTCCGCTACCAAAGTATCTGCTCTTAAGTGTATAACAACACGCAAGATACCTTTGAAGGAGTGATGTGTGAAAGAATTAGCTCTGCCCAATCCTCAAACTGAGGAGCTCTGATTTTTCTCTGCGGAAAGATCTTGAAAAAGCCCTGTATAGGGAGAAACGCGTTGATGAAGTCACAATTATAGTTATTTATTCACATTCTAAGCTGGAGCTACACTTGTGAGTGTGCATTGCTGTTGGAATTCGTTACCCTTGATATAACAAAGAATCTGCAATTGTCAGCTGGACCGGCAGAGACTGACATTATTGGCAAGCAAGGTCGACAGAATCCGACAAGGGTACTACTGCACGGAACTTTTCCGCAGAGAAAAATCAGAGCTCCTCAGTTTGAGGATTGGACAGAGCTAATTCTTTCACACATCACTCCTTCAAAGGTATCTTGCGTGTTGTTATACACTTAAGAGCAGATACTTTGGTAGCGGAAATTTCAGTTACCTTCTAAAGCCGCCCCGACAAAGGACCAATCAGGAGGCCGATCGAGGACAGCGCCCATAAAGGTGACGTCACCCCGCTACGGCGGTAACTTTGAACACAGAGACTTCAGAACACACACAGTGTGGGGGTAAGTCTGCGGTTGATCGCTAACTTAGAGTATGAACTGTGGAATTTACTCCTGATATCTTTCCAACTTGAACTGTTATTAGCTCCATTGGCCCACAATAACGGATCTTCCTCTATATATATTTTTATGTGGTGGCAACCTGAGTTTTATTTTTATTTTTAACGGAGACGTCCGTTAGTTTTATGCATTTATACCATTTTAAGAGAATTGTCTAATATCGTTCTTTTATGCTTTATGAAGTATATTAAATTGGCATAGTCCCTTTTTAAATGTAAGATTTGGTCTCTTTTTTCAACCTCAGTATCTTATACATATTAAGAACACTAGTGTACTGTTTAAAGGGATACCCTTTGTAACTTGTAATATTAAGTATTTCGTTTTCTACTGTATATACACACCATTAATGAATAGCACTTTGAATTCATTTAGATTTTGTTTTTGATAGCACTTTATTTGCAGGATATACCTGGTTTTATTTTATTATATTCACGTTTAGAGACACCTTTAGCTTTTTAGCGCTCCTGTTTTCTGTTATTTTACATAATACTATGGTCTTAGACTGTTGTCGGAGCTAACGTAATATTTGTTCCAACACCACAGATATAGGTAGCACTATATCCTTAAGACTTATATCTCATGGATCCATAGAGATTTTAGGAAGAATTTTAGAAGCTTTTTAATTTGTATGTATTATATTGTATTTTCATTGTATATTAACTGTAATAAATACATTCCATTTTTAACATATCCATACCTCACAGTCCTTTTAAGCTTCCCAGCGCTCACTATATCACACAAATGATAAAGGTAAATTGGAAAGTTGTTTAAAATTACTTTCCCTATTTAAATCATAAAAGTTTTTTTGGGACTTGACTGTCCCTTTAAATCCAGACACCCCAACAGTGCTACTTTGTTTTTAAACTGTATGTGTTTTTTATATTTATCCCATGTAGGATGTTGTGTATTTTAATATCTGCAAATAAAAGTTAAGTTTTATGATTTTTGGCTCCCTTTATGCCGATTAACCTATGTGTTTAAGTGTGTGCCAGAGAGTGGTTTTTCTTTTTTTCTTTTTCTGAGATACTATTGTATATCTACCACTAGGGCACCCCACACACTCTGTTCTGAAATATGAGTGTATGGGTAATATATGAATTCTAATTTGTATAAAGAGATTAGTGCTATACCTAGCTTTTTGATATATAAATACTCCATCCACCTGATTGACTGTCAAGTGTATACTCACCATTCACATGCTCTGGAGACTGAAAACAGCACTTCATGCAGCTAGTCAGAGTTAGAAAAGCTGCCAGTTGTATGCAACATATTTTGAAAAGTTGTTTACAAAAATATACTGTACTTTCGGACCCCTTTAAAGGGAAAGAAAGGTCAAAACTGAAATGAGCATAGGTGTATTTCAATTTTAAATAGAAGTATTTCTATAATATACTTCCTTTTAGCAAACTTTAATATAGTTAGTCAATGGCATACTCACATATGCTGTGAGGGCACATACACCAGTATTCAAACACCACACCTTCTCAGAGAGTTAGCAGTACCTTCTATGGCACACATTTAATATTCAAAGGCACAGTACCTGCTCTCTGCACTTGAACACTGATGCACGAGCCCTCACAGCATATGTGAGTATGCCACTGAAAAACATTTAATATTTTTTTCTAGCGGCATTTTTGCGAAGGAGGTCAGATTTCCTCTAGCAACAGAGGGAGGTTTAGGGAGCTTTTATAGTGTATACTGGCGCAGGTGATCTCATATTTGTACTTATAATAATTTATACCAGACCCAAAATTGTTGTAGAGCTATGCAAGAATGAGTGTAATCTACTACATGTTATAAATGCACAAGCATTCCTGGAAAAGGCTAAAAAGTTAAACTATATAAATTCACTACTGCTTTCTGCACTTACCTACTGCCCATCAGACTATCACACAAGGCTGCTCTACTTAAAGGGACAGTCTACACCAGAATTTTTATTGTTTAAAAAGATAATCTCTTTTATTACCCATTCCCTAGTTTTGCATAACCAACACAGTTATATAAATACAATTTTTACCTCTGTGATTACCTTGTATCAAGGCCTCTGCAAACTGCCCCCTTATTTCAGTTCTTTTGATAGATATCCATTTTAGCCAATCAGTCCTGGCTCCCTGGAACTCCATGTGCGTGAGCAAAGTGTTATCTATATGACACACATGAACTAACACCCTCTAGTGGTGAAAAACTGTCAAAATGCCCTAGCATATGATCCTCCTAGGTTTAGCTTTCAACTAAGAATACCAAGAGAACAAAGCAAAATTGGTGATAAAAGTAAATTGGAAAATTGTTTAAAATGACATGCCCTATCTGAATCATGAAAGTTTATTTTGGACTAGACTGTCCCTTTAATCTGTGCAGTTAGTGTATGTATGTAAACAAGCACCTCTCTGCTGGGGCCGCTCTATCACAACTCTTATTGGTTCTGGAGGAGCATCTTTAAAAAAAGGTACTATAGTGAACACATGGGCTAAGTTTAAGCACTCAATACATGTATTACATAATATATGCAATAAAATACAATCAGGTAAAATTATAAATTAATAGTCAGTGCTAATGGGTTAGGGGGCGCAATACTTGCCTTGCCCTGGGCACTGACAACCCAGGCTACGCCACTGTTCTAATCATACATTTAGTTGTGTATAATTCTCATACTTACTATTTCTGTTATAAGTTAAACAGGGGCATCAATCAAATATGAACATAAAATATGTGCAAAAACTAAGTGCTGGGCTAACAACCAAAACTATTTTTTCAGGAGAGCAAAGCTATTTAAAGGGACATGAAGCTCAAATTTTTTTCTTTCATGGTTTAGCTAGGAAATACAATTTTAAACAACATTCCAGTGTACTTCTATTATAACCTTTGTTTCATTCTCTTGGTATCATTTGTTGAAGGAGCAGCAATGCACTACTGGTTTCTAACTCAACACATGGGTAAACCAATCACAATCGGTATATATTACCTAGGTTCTTTGCTACTCCTGAGTTTCCCTAGATAAACCTTTCAGCAACGGATAACAAGAGAAGGAAGAAAATTAAATAATAGAAGTAAATTGGAAAGTTGTTTAAAATTGTATGCTCTGTCTAAATCATGAATGTCTAATTATGACTTTACTGTCCCTTTAATTCAGTTAAAAAATCAAGAAAAAGAAACTGTTTTAAATGTATTTTTCTGACAGACTGAGATAGCAGTGGTAAATTCTGTCAATGCAAGCTAATGGAAAACTGTGCGATAACCACATTTTCTAAATGAGTGGAATAACTGCGAAATTTGAAAAATCCACGAGGTCACGTGAGACTGTTTGCACAGCTCTTACAATGAATTGAGAAAGATCCCATTGAAAACAGACTAAAATAGCTTAGTGCAAAAAAAATGCTGAATATTTTTTTTTAAGCACACACCCAGATGCATTGAAGTCTGATTTCCTTTTAACGTGACAAAGTAGCTGTTCATATAATTGACATTCTTCTCTAATGATAATAACCTACAAATATGTTGCTGGCTTTAAATTACGGTCTCTGGTCAAGCTACTGTATGTTAGTTGAAATCATGTGACATGTTATTAGTCACATCTCATAGCCTGATGCATATATATGCAGAATTAATGCTGATATCTTTTAGCATCAATTACATTGAACCATGCTTTGTTTACTTCCAAAGTTATTTTGAGATTTAAACTGAATAGAGTTTTTGACGTTTCATAATACTACGCTCAAATAGAATGTAACATACTAAAGTATAAAATTGTTCATAGGTAAGTAAAAAGGAAAAAAAAACCAATGTTTTTTTCTTTAAAGGTTGATTTTAGACCTCATATGACCTGGATATACTTGTCGGCCAGTTGATGTTGTGATATCCTCTGGCCTAAATATATGTATTTTCCTTTCTGTAAAGGACAGATAAACCTGTTTTTTAACAGTATTTTTAGCTATATTTATCACATAAACTCTTTAAAAAAAAAAAACTTTGAAGGCCCATGATACCTAAATGTTGAACGGGGCGTGCATCGGGCATGTGCAGCAGGGATAGGCAAGGGGTCCATCTTGAAGCCAGCCGACGCGGAGCATCCTCTTCTTCCAACGACTCCCGACGAATGAAGGTTCCTTTAAATGACGTCATCCAAGATGGCATCCCTTGAATTCCGATTGGCTGATAGGATTCTATCAGCCAATCGGAATTAAGGTAGAAAAAATCCTATTGGCTGATTGGATCCTATTGGCATCAGCCAATAGGATGTTTTCTACCTTAATTCCTATTGGCATCAGCCAATAGGATGTTTTCTACCTTAATTCCGATTGGCTGATAGAATCCTATCAGCCAATCAGAATTCAAGGGACGCCATCTCGGATGACGTCATTTAAAGGAACCTTCATTCGTCGGGAGTCATCAGAAGAAGAGGATGCTCCGTGTCGGCTGGCTTCAAGATGGACCCGCTCCGCTCCGGATGGATGAAGATAGAAGATGCCACCTGGATGAAGACTTCTGCTCGTCTGGAGGTCCTCTTCTGGCCTGATCGGATGAAGACTTCTGCCCCTCTGGAGGACCACTTGTGCCGGCTGGGTGAAGACGGCTCAAGGTAGGGTGATCTTCAAGGGGGTAGTGTTAGGTTTTATTAAGGGGGGATTGGGTGGGTTTTAGAGTAGGATTGGGTGTGTGGGTGGTGGGTTTTAATGTTGGGGGGTATTGTATTTTTTTTTTCAGGTAAAAGAGCTGATTACTTTGGGGCAATGCCCCGCAAAAGGCCCTTTTAAGGGCTATTGGCAGTTTAGTGTAGGCTAGGGTTTTTTTATTTTAGGGGGCTTTTTTATTTTGATAGGGCTATTAGATTAGGAGTAATTAGTTAAAAATTATTGTAATTATTTTTTTATTTTCTGTAATTTAGTGGGGGGGGTTTGTACTTTAGTTTATTTAATTTAATTGTATTTAAGTGTAGTTAGTTTAGGTAATTAATTTAATGATAGTGTAGCGTTAGGTGTAATTGTAACTTAAGTTAGGATTTATTTTACAGATATATTTGTCTTTATTTTAACTAGGAAGTTATTAAATAGTTAATAACTATTTAATAACTATTCTACCTAGTTAAAATAAATACAAAGTTGCCTGTAAAATAAATATAAACCCTAAGATAGATACAAATGTTTTAGGTTTAGGGGTTAATAAATTTAATATAGTAGCGGCAACGATGGGGGCGGCAGATTAGGGGTTAATAATTGTAGGTAGGTTGCGGCGATGTTGGGGGGGCAGATTAGGGGTTAATAACTATAATGTAGGTGGCGACGATGCTCGGAGCGGCAGATTAGGGGTTAATAATATAATGTAGGTGGCGACGATGTCGGGGGCAGCAGATTAGGGGTTTTGTGGCTAACACCGGGTTTAAAAAAACCTGTAATACCAGATTTGTCTTAAGGGAGCGGTGAAAAAAAAATGCTTGTTAGCAACGCACCCATGTTACCGCAAAACTCGTAATCTCTGTGTCTGGTTGAATTTTTTAACAAATAAGTGTAAGTAGCAATTAAAAACCATTCAGCATATTGCACTTTTGTTGTTACAAAGATGGTTTACTTAACAATAATTATCGCCTAAAACACTATGAACATGCATTTTTGGTATCTGGGATGGACATTTTTAAATGCATCACAGTTTTTCTTTCCTTAAAAAATAAAAATACAATAATAATTGTGGAAAAAAATTATAATTATTATATCAGGAGACACTCTTATTAGGTACCGTACTAAATTTACAGGCACTATATAGTTCTAGTGCAGGAGATAGTTGTATTTATTATACATTTTCTTGTCTCCAATACTAGTCTGGGCATAGAGTGCTTACAAGCATTTTCTGTTTGTGGAATCTTGTCCCAGTTTTTTGCACCATTCTTTTTTGTTTAATGTTCCTTTAATAATTAATGAGTATGGAGTGATACCTATTGATTTTGTGGGTACCACAGTAAACTTTTTTAATTTTGAAGCCACTTTCACTAATCTCATCTTTACTTGTTAAGTCCATTATTATGAGTTAGAAAAAATTGTAACTATTTATTTGTTGCTAAAAAATGAAACTGATGTGCAATTTTTTTGGGGGGAATGGAGTATCCTGCACTTTTGCTTTAACAAGCTATGAAGAGTGTTACTTCTTTGCTAGAGACGAAATATTGAGGCTATCATTTTTTTCAGTGATTAATAAATTAAGGGCCAAATTACAAGTGGTGCACAAAACACTTTTTATAGCACTTTCGCTCGAGCACAAACACCAGCAGAAGAACACTTTTACCGTTTGCTGGTCAGCATGAGTTTTACAAGTTGAAAATAAATGGTTTGTGCAAGCGAAAGTTGACACACACTAACTACAGGACTTCAGATATCGCAACTGTGCTAACTTCTTCACCACATAGGCGTTAATGGAGTTAGCTGCTTAAAAACAAATGCTTGCGCTAACCCGACACCGCGTCAGACAAAGTGCGCTCAACCCGATGTGAGTTATTCATATTTTACATTCCAATGTTCTTCACATACAAGAAAATGTTTGTTGTATATTGAAATATATACAGTATATATATATATATATATATATATATATATATATATATATATATATATATATACATACATACACACACACATAATATATCTATATGAATATATACAGGTAAATATATATATATATATATAACACAATACAAATATATATATATATATATATATATATATATATGTGTGTGTGTAAGATGCTCAAATACCAGAGTATTCAAAGACAAGCTTTCGAGAGTTTTCCTCCCTTCCTCAGGTCTGAAGTAATACTGATCAATCTGCTTATTGCTTCAGACATGAGGAAGAGAGGAAAACTCTCGAAAGCTTGTCTTTGAAATATTATGTTAGTCCAATAAAAAAGGTATCACTGCATACTGCAATACTCAGGTATTTGAGCCTCTTATCTACTGGACTAATACAGCTAATTCAATCTTCCATATATATATATAAAATACATTTTCGTTCTGGATATTCGAGGAAATATGTTTCCCCGAATATTCATTGCCTGCACTATTTGTGTTTTGTTTAGATTAAAAGGAAATGAAAATCAAATTTTGTTAAACATTTACATTTTTTCCTTAAACTAATGTAAATGTTTCAGAGCTACAGGTGAAAAGTCCTAATGTGCTATGGAGAGTGTGTTAACCCAAAACTCTTCTTGCCAGGAAGCTTAGCCGTTTGGCTCCCAGGACCTCACTAACTTTAGTGGGTGCTGAGAAGGCTAAGCCTCCTGTTAGTGTGGCCTGGGCTCTGGCAAAAAGAGGATCAGGTTAACACGCTGTTCAGATGGCGTTAAGGTATTAAGTCTTTAAAATGAATTTAAAGGACACAAAAAAATAGTGATGAATTTCGTCATTATTTTTTTGTTTTCTTTAAATTTTACTGGTGCATTCATTCGGTACGAATGTGCATTCTCTAATATATATATATATATACATACATACATATATACACACACACATATATTTATATATATATATATATATATACACACACACACGTATAATTACATATATACACTGTTCTTTCTATCTGCCCTTCTCCTAAAACTCACTGCATGTCCCTATAACAAAAATAACAATAGCTCCCGCACCATCTATATTTTACCCTCCCTTCTCTCATCCCCTATGGTGTCCTCCCATGAACTACTGTCTCTCCTTAGAAAAACTTCCCCATCTTATTCTCCTGTCTCCAATCGTACCCGCTCTTACAAGTTTCACTCTCGCCTTCTCTCACTCACATTCCTACTACTTGCTGCTGGTAAAATCTATTCTAACCCTGGCCCCATAACAATTACCAAACTTTCACACTTTTGCTCAGTCTCCCACAATAAAAACTCTAGGTCACGCAATTCTAACAATTTCATCTCCATTAACCCACAGCGTTTATCCCCTTTCTTTTCTTGTGTTCTCTGGAACGATCACTCTGTCTGCAACAAACTTAGAACCGTTCACAACCTGTTTGTTTCTAATGCTTCAAATCTTTTAGATATTTTCGAAACCTGGCTATCTTCTTCTGACACTGCTTCCATTGCTGCTCTCACACATGGTGGTTTCCACTTTAGCCATAACCTTAAGTCAGGTGAGAGACATGGTGGTGGTCTTGGGATCTTGCTCTCCTCCTCCTTCACCTATCAGTACCTGTCTCCACTCCCATCTCTTTCCTTCTCTGCCTTTGAAGTTCACTCCAATCGCCTGTTCTACCCCTCTCTGTAAGAGTGGCAGTCATCTATCGCCCTCCTGGATAGACCTCCCAATTTCTTGACAACTTTGCAGCCTGGCTTCCTTACTTCCTCTCTACAAATATGCAGGATCTAATAGTCAGGGACTTCAACATCCCCATTAATAACCCATCTGCCCCTAAACTTCTTTCACTCACAACTTCCTTCAGTCTCTCACAATCCACCCTGGTATTTTCCTACATCTGCTCTATATCTGACTTCACCTGTCGCCTTTTCCATTTCAGACCTGCTAACATATAATCTTAATGCATCAGCTAAACCCAATCGCACCTGCATGCTGTGGATCTACTCCAATGTTCCCAACGTATTACACGTCTCCTTCCTCACACTTCTACTATAACCTGCCCTAATCTTGCTACTTTTCACTATAACAATACTCTTTCCTCTGCACTAGACACTCTTGCTCCTCCCAAACTGCGCAAAACCCCACTTCATCAGTTACAGTCTTGGCACTCTCAACAAACGCACTACTTCTTGCTTGACCCCCTGCAATCTCGCTTCCGTCCTCAACACTCAACTGAAACTGCCCTCACCAAGGTTACTAACAATCTTCTTTCTGCTAAAAGTAATGGCCACTACTTTATACTTATCTTACTGGACCTCTCAGCTGCCATTGACACAGTTGATCACCCCCTCCAGCTACATACTAAACTTTCTTGGTATCTGTGACACTGCTCTCTTTTGGATACACTCTTACCTTTCTAATAGTTCATTTTCTGTGTCATTTGCTGGCTACTCCTCTTCAATGCATTAGTCAGATGGAGGACCTCAAGGCTCTGTTCTGGGTCCTATACTCACGTCAGTGACTTCTTTTCTGGCATTCTTTTCATGGATGGCCTCTCACCCCCTAAATATTAACATGTCCAAGACTGAGCTCCTTCTAATTCCCCCCCCCCCCCCGCTCTACTCTGATTTCTGACTTTTCTATCACTGTCAACAGCTTCACTATCTCCCCATCCCCCAAAGTCTGCTGCCTCTGAGTTACACTTGATGAATCCAAACTGTCCTTCATCCTCCACATCCAATTGCTCTCTTCATCTTGCCTCAACCACCTATGCGATATTTCCAAAATGTGTCCGTTTCTGAACAGACACCATTAAGCAACTAATCCACTCCCTTGCAATTTCCCTACTTGACTACTGCAATAACTTACTAACTGGCCTTCCTCTCTTCCGCCTCTCCCCTCTAAATGTATCTTAAATGCCTCTGCCAGGCTAAGCCACCTTTCCTACCACTCTGTATCTACTGTTCCTTTCTGTGAGTCCCTTCACTGGCTCCCCATTCACAGCAGAATTTGGTTAAAAATTCATACCATGACCTAGAAATCCCTTACCAATGCCACTCCCCACTACCTGTTCTCAGTAATCAAAAAATATACTCCAGCCCACCCTCTAAGAACCAGCAATGACCTGCGTCTTGCATCTTCTTTCATCGCCTCTTCCCATGCTAGACTGCAGGACTTCTCATACAGCACCAACCCTCTGGAATGCTCTTCCTCTGTCAGATTTTCCCTTAATCTGCCCCCTTTTTTAAATGAAACCTACCACCCAACTCAGTAACAAATGATTTCTACTTAACTAATAATTGCCCTCTGTTTTAACATCATGCTCTCCTTGCAGTCTTCACCTCCTGTTTCTCACCCTCCTACCCTTCTACATTGTAAGTTTCCACTGGAATGGGGGCCTTAATTCCTCCTGTAATTTTGTCAAAGTTTGTCTTGTCTCTTACAAGTATTGTCTCATTGTTTTACTTATATCAATTGTACCCGTGGATAGCGCTGTAGAATATGTTGGTGCTTTATAAATAAAGTATAATAATAATTATGTTCCAAAACCACAGAGATGTGTGTATTCCTCTATAAGGGATTTAAACAGGGCTATTATTGGAGCAGTGGGCATATGTGTTTGTTGGGTTATTGATTTTTTCAATTTGTATTAGTGTAAAAGAGCCTATTATTAATTTTTTAACTTGAATTGATTGGGCGGGAAGTTTTTTGGATCTGGTAATGTCATCCAATATGGTTTGGGGTTTATTTTAGTGTGTTTTGTTCATACACAAAACCATGCACAAAGTTCAAAATTATTGTCCTAGGTTTATTAAGAATTGGTTTACCATCACCACCATGACCACTCTGCAGCATTGATATTTAGCATTGTTTTCATATTTCTTAAAACCAAAAAAAATTCTGGCTATGTTGCCAGTAGTAATTCATCAAAATTCATGTTTCTGTCGATAACATTTTATTGTCAGGAAAGAACTGGTCCAGGAATACAAATCACAAAACTTCACTGTTTAACATGTTCTTATGTGTTCTTAAAGAAAGAAAATTAAAAGAGATCACCATAATTTTACATAAATGCACAATATTGCATAATAACATAAACCATATAAATTTAAAATTATATTTTAAACATAGAAGAAAAAAGTGCTCTTGTATTTATGTACCATTACATTGGCAATTAAGCAGCTATTTTAAAAGGACATAAAAGGTGAATTTTCAATATACTGTAGTACTTTTTAAATTTGATTATAAGTATTTTTGTAATATACTTGCACAAATGCTTCATTTAAAGCGTCTCACTGCTTCAATAATGCTAGCTTTTAACTAAATGTATGCCATCCATATGTGCAGTGTACTGGTGCTAACTATAATTCAGTATGGTCCTTATACAAAGAGTAACGTCTCTTAACATTAAAAATGTACTTATAAATGAAGCAGATAACTTTTAAATGAATTATTTTTGCAACTACAAGTATATTAACAAAATGCTTCTAATCAAATATGAAATATGTTGCAGTGTATTTAAAATGTGGCTTTATGTCCCTTTAAGAAGGGATTTAAATAGCAAGTCCATGTATTGTCTTCATTTGACTGTTCAGTACAAAATGTCCTACAGTTTAATGTTTGAAGGAAGTAGGAGCAGAAATGGATAAACCATAGAATCTTGTTTAGAAAAAAAAAAAGACACAAATTCAGAACAGCAAACGAACAATAAAACCTTAACAATAATAATAAAAAAATAATAGTTTGGTGCTTTTGAATACCAGTGGCGCTAGGTTTAACAGTATAACACCTGCTAATACAGATGTTTAAAGAAATGACAGAACATTATGATAAAAGAAGCATTTTGGCAACCTATGTAATATGATAAGCTTTCACAGAAAAGGAGAACAAAACGAGATATTTGAAAACCCAAACATTGACAAAACATTGTTAGTTTAAATATTTATACATTAATACATGGTTGTGGATTGTGTACATTCAAAAATTAAACGCTCTAATTCTTAGAGTATATTTTTGCACAACTCACACTGGATCTGTAAGTGTCTAACCTCTACAAAGGGGTTAAACTCATACATAAAGTTGCACTTGAGAGCCAGAGACAACTGATGGACAAGAGCAGGTGAGACAATCAGCATCGGAAATCGCACAAGACCGCCGATGCCTGTGGCTCCTGAGTGACTTTAGTTATGTGTTTAACTAATTTGCAGGCATAAAACACATTGGGCTAGATTACAAGTGTTGTGCTAATGCGTTCGAGTGCAGCCTATACTTTCAATGGATATCGCGACTACGCTAATTTGCACTGGTATTACAAGTTGAAAGTTATAGTTTGTGCTTGAGGGAAAGTGGAAACTGTGCTACAATATTTAGCGTAACTTCAGACCTGAAGTAAACTGGGTTAAAAAAAAAAAGTTGCACAAAACACATTAAAATAAAGTATTACATACATATATACACTTAATAAATAACATAATTTATGTAAGAACTTACCTGATAAATTAATTTCTTTCATATTGGCAAGAGTCCATGAGCTAGTGACGTATGGGATATACAATCCTACCAGGAGGGGCAAAGTTTCCCAAACCTCAAAATGCCTATAAATACACCCCTCACCACACCCACAATTCAGTTTAACGAATAGCCAAGTAGTGGGGTGATAAAGAAAGGAGTAAAAAGCATCAACAAAGGAATTTGGAATAATTGTGCTTTATACAAAAAAAAATCATAACCACCATAAAAAGGTTGGGCCTCATGGACTCTTGCCAATATAAAAGAAATTAATTTATCAGGTAAGTTCTTACAGAAATTATGTTTTCTTTCATGTAATTGGCAAGAGTCCATGAGCTAGTGACGTATGGGATATCAAATACCCAAGATGTGGAACTCCACGCAAGAGTCACTAGAGAGGGAGGGATAAAAATAAACAACAGCCATATGCTGAAAAATTAATCCACAACCCAAAATATAAGTTATTCTCATGAAGAAAAGAAAAACTTAAAACAGCAGAAGAATCAAACTGAAACAGCTGCCTGAAGAACTTTTCTACCAAAAACTGCTTCAAAAGAAGCAAATACATCAAACCGGTAGAATTTAGTAAATGTATGCAAAGAGGACCAAGTTGCTGCTTTGCAAATCTGATCAACTGAAGCTTCATTCTTAAAAGCACACAAAGTGGAAACTGAACTAGTAGAATGAGTTGTAATTCTCTGAGGCGGAGCTTGACCCGACTCCAAATAAGCTTGAAGAATCAAAAGCTTTAACCAAGAGGCCAAGTAAATAGCAGAGGCCTTCTGACATTTCCTAGGACCAGAAAATATAACAAATAGACTAGAAGTCTTCCTGAAATCTTTAGTAGCTTCAACATAATATTTCAAAGCTCTTACCACATCCAAAGAATGTAAGGATCTTTCCAAAGGATTCTTAGGATTAGGACACAAGGAAGGGACAACAATTTCTCTACTAATGTTGTTAGAATTCACAACCTTAGGTAAAAATTCAAATGAAGTCTGCAAAACCGCCTTATCCTGAAAAATCAGAAAAGGAGATTCACAAGAAAGAGCAGATAGCTCAAAAACTCTTCTAGCAGAAGAGATAGCCAAAAGGAACAACACCTTCCAAGAAAGTAGTTTAATATCCAAAGAATGCATAGGCTCAAAAGGAGGAGCCTGTAACGCCTTCAAAACCAAATTAAGACTCAGAGGAGGAGAAATTGATTTAATGACAGGCTTAATACGAACTAAAGCCTGTACAAAACAGTGAATATCAGGAAGATTATCAATCTTTCTGTGAAATAAAACAGAAAGAGCAGAGATTTGTCCCTTCAAGGAACTTGCAGACAAACCCCTATCCAAACCATCCTGGAGAAACTGTAAAATTCTAGGAATTCTAAAAGAATGCCAAGAGAATTTATGAGAAGAACACCATGAAATGTAAGTCTTCCAAACTCAATAATAAATCTTCCTAGAGACAGATTTACGAGCTTGTAACATAGTATTAATTACTGAGTCAGCGAAACCTCTATGACTTAGTACTAAGCATTCAATTTCCATACCTTCAAATTTAATGATTTGAGATCCTGAGGGAAAAACGGACCTTGAGACAGTAGGTCCGGCCTTAACGGAAGTGGCCAAGGTTGGCAAGTGGACATCCGAACAAGATCCGCATACCAAAATCTGTGGGACCATGCTGGAGCCACCAGCAACACAAATGATTGTTCCATGATGATCTTGGAGATCACTCTTGGAAGAAGAACTAGAGGCGGGAAGATATAAGCAGGTTGATAAAACCAAGGAAGTGTCAGTGCTTCTACTGCTTCCGCCTGAGAATCCCTGGACCTGGACAGGTATCTGGGAAGTTTCTTGTTTAGATGAGAAGCCATCAGATCTATTTCTGGAAGACCCCACATCTGAACAATCTGAGAAAACACATTCGGATGGAGAGACCACTCCCCTGGATGTAAAGTCTGATGGCTGAGATAATCCGCTTCCCAATTGTCTACACCTGGGATATGAACCGCAGAAATTAGACAAGAGCTGGATTCCGCCCAAACAAGTATCCGAGATACTTCTTTCATAGCTAGGGTACTGTGAGTCCCACCTTGATGATTGACATATGCCACCGTTGTGATATTGTCTGTCTGAAAACAAATGAACGGTTCTCTCTTCAACAGAGGCCAAAACTGAAGAGCTCTGAAATATTGATTGGTAATCTCGCCTCTTGAGATTTCCAAACCCCTTGTGCTGTCAGAGATCCCCAGACAACTCCCCAACCTGAAAGACTCGCATCTGTTGTGATCACAGTCCAGGTTGGTCAAACAAAAGAGGCCCCTTGAACTAAATGATGGTGATTTAACCACCACATCAGAGAGTGTCGAACATTGGGATTTAAGGATATTAATTGTGATATCTTTGTATAATCCCGGCACCATTGATTCAGCATGCAAAGCTGGAGAGGTCTCATGTGAAAACAAGCAAAAGGAATCACGTCCGATGCTGCAGTCATGAGGCCTAAAACTTCCATGCACATAGCCACTGAAGGGAATGACTGAGACTGAAGGTGCCGACATGCTGCAACCAATTTCAAACGTCTCTTGTCTGTTAGAGACAGAGTCATGGACACTGAATCTATCTGGAAACCTAAAAAGGTGACCCTTGTCTGAGGAATCAAAAAACATTTTGGTAAATTGATCCTCCAACCATATTTTCGAAGAAACAACACAAGTTGATTTGTGTGAGATTCTGTAGAACGTAAAGACTGAGCTAGTACCAAGATATCGTCCAAATAAGGAAACACTGCAATACCCTGTTCTCTGATTACAGAGAGTAGGGCACCCAGAACCTTTGAAAAGATTCTTGGAGCTGTTGCTAGGCCAAATGGAAGAGCAACAAATTGGTAATGCTTGTCTAGAAAAGAGAATCTCAGGAACTGATAATGTTCTGGATGAATCAGAATATGAAGGTAAGCATCCTGCAAGTATATTGTAGACTTATAATGTCCTTGCTGAACAAAAGGCAGAATATTCCTTATAGTCACCATCTTGAAAGTTGGTACTCTTACATAACGATTCAAAATTTTCATATCCAGAACTGGTCTGAATGAATTTTCTTTCTTTGGGATAATGAATAGATTTCAATAAAACCTCAGGCCTTGTTCCTGAAAAGGAACCGGCATGATTACCCCTGAAACCTCCAGATCTGAAACACACTTCAGGAAAGCCTGGGCTTTTACTGGATTTACTGGGATGCGTGAGAGAAAACATCTTCTCACAGGATGTCTTACTTTGAATCCTATTCGGTACCCCTGAGAGACAATGCTCTGAATCCATTGATTTTGGACAGAATTTGCCCAAACATCCTTGAAAAACCTTAATCTGCCCCCTACCAGCTGAGCTGGAATGAGTGCCGCACCTTCATGCGGACTTAGGGACTGACTTTGGTTTCTTAAAAGGCTTGGATTTATTCCAATTTGCGGAAGGCTTTCAACTGGAAACAGATTCCTTGGGGGAAAGATTAGGTTTTTGTTCCTTATTTTGATGAAAGGAACGGAAACGATTAGAAGCCTTAGATTTACCCTTAGGTTTTTTATCCTGAGGCAAAAAAGCTCCCTTCCCCCCAGTAACAGTTGAAATAATAGAATCCAACTGAGAACCAAATAAATTATTACCTTGTAAAGAAAGAGATAGTAATCTAGACTTAGATGTCATATCAGCATTCCAAGATTTAAGCCACAAAGCTCTTGTAGCTAAAATAGCTAAAGACATGGATCTAACATCAATTTTGATAATATCAAAAATAGCATCACAAATAAAATGATTAGCATGTTGTAGTAAAAGAACAATGCTATATAAGTCAGAATCCAATTCTTGTTGCGCTAAATTCTCCAACCAAAAAGTTGAAGCAGCTGCAACATCAGCCAAAGTAATTGCAGGCCTTAGAAGATGACCTGAATATAAATAGGCTTTCCTTAGATAAGATTCAAGCTTCCTATCTAAAGGATCTTTAAAGGAAGTACTATCTTCCATAGGAATAGTGGTTCGTTTAGCAAGAGTAGAAATAGCCCCATCAACTTTGGGGATCTTTTCCCAAAACTCTATTGAAATTGCTGGTAAAGGATACAATTTTTTAAACCTTGCAGAAGGATTAAAAGGAGTACCCGGCTTATTCCATTCCTTAGAAATCATATCAGAAATAGCATCAGGAATAGGAAAAACCTCTGGAGTAACCACAGGAGGTTTAAAAACAGAATTTAAATGTTTACTGGTTTTAATATCAAGAGGACTAGCTTCCTCAATATCCAAAGTAATTAACACTTCTTTTAACAAAGAACACATATACTCCATTTTAAATAAATAAGTAGATTTGTCAGTGTCAATGTCTGAGGAAGGATCTTCTGAATCAGATAGATCCTCATCAGAGGTGGATAATTCATTATGTTGTTGGTCATTTGAAATTTCATCAACTTTATGAGAAGTTTTAAAAGACCTCTTACGTTTATTAGAAGGTGGAAATGCAGACAAAGCCTTCTGAATAGAATCAGTAACAAATTCTTTAAAATTCATAGGTATATCATGTACATTAGAAGTTGAAGGAACTGCAACCGGCAATGTACTATTACTGATGGACACTCTATCTGCATGTAAAAGTTTATCATGGCAACTAATACAAATGACATTAGGAGATAAAATCTCCACAATTTTACAACAAATGCACTTAGCTTTGGTAGAACCGATGTCAGGCAGCAAAGTTCCAGCAGATACTTCTGAGGCAGGATCAGAGTGAGACATCTTACAAAATATAAAAGAAAAAACAACATATAAAGCAAAATTATCAATTTCCTTATATGACAGTTTCAGGAATGGGAAAAATGCAAATAGCATAGCCCTCTGACATGGAAAAAGGCAAGAGGCAAAAGCAATGGGGCAATAAATAATGAAAAAAATTTGGCGCCAAGTATGACGCACAACGTAACTGAAATTTTTTTTTGCGCCAACCATGTCCGGAAATGACACACTCGCGTCACTAACGACGCAACCCTGTGTGAACCCCTGCATCAATTACGACGCCAGAAATGACGAACTTGCGTCAACGGACGTGCCTTTCGCGCCAAAAAATTCTCGCGCCAAGAATGACGCAATAAAGTGTAGCATTTATTGCACCCGCGAGCCTAAGTCAGCCCGCAATTTTAAACAAAGTAGTCAATTGAAAAAAAGACTAAACCCCAGGTAAGAAAAATATTTCTCAATATAAACTTCCCCAAATATGAAACTGACAATCTGCAAAAGGAAATACATGAACCTGACTCATGGCAAATATAAGTACAATACATATATTTAGAACTTTATATAAATGCATAAAGTGCCAAACCATAGCTGAGGTGTCTTAAGAAATAAAAACATACTTACCAAAAGACACCCATCCACATATAGCAGATAGCCAAACCAGTACTGAAACAGTTATCAGTAGAGGTAATGGTATATGAGAGTATATCGTCGATCTGAAAAGGGAGGTAGGAGATGAATCTCTACGATACTCCCTTCACATCCCTCTGACATTCGCTGTACTCTGAGAGGAATCGGGCTTCAAAATGCTGAGAAGCTCATGTCAACGTAGAAATCTTAGCACAAACTTACTTCACCACCTCCATAGGAGGCAAAGTTTGTAAAACTGAATTGTGGGTGTGGTGAGTGGTGTATTTATAGGCATTTTGAGGTTTGGGAAACTTTGCCCCTCCTGGTAGGATTGTATATCCCATACGTCACTAGCTCATGGACTCTTGCCAATTACATGAAAGAAATATACATTTTAATATTAATAAAAAGGGTTTAAAAGGGTTAAAAGGGATATGGTATACGGCAAAGTGTTTGACTGGAAATGGCTCCAATGTATTTAGATATGTATAAATATGCGTATGTGTGTATCTATCTATTTATATATATATATATATATATAACATTGGAATTTAAAGTATTCATAACTACCTTCAGTTTTAGGGTAGTTGGTCTAATGCGGTGTGGGCGATAACTGTTTTTTTTTATTTTTTTTTAACAGTGTGCCCCATTGAAGTTATCGTAGCCGTGATATCCGAAGTCCTGAAGTTAGCGCGCATCAGACTTTCACTTGTGCTAACTTTTTACTTTCAACTTGTAATATGCACGCTAACCCGGCCTCGTTAAAATTTTACTTTGAGCGGAGTTAGAGTGCGAGTGAATATGTAGTTAGGGTGCCACTTGTAATCTAGCCCATGGAGTTCTGTAGCGAGTAATGCAAACATTATATGCTGCAATGAATTAGATTTTAATTTTTGCACTTCAAAGTCCCTTTAAAGACAAAAAATGTGTACATACAGTATTTAAGGGTCACTGTTTTTTTTCTAAGAGAACCAATTTAATAAAAAAATGGATTTCTCAACATTTTTTATGGTCTTATTTTGTAAGTGGGATGGCCCTAATAAAGTCATTTTTAAATAAACATAACATTAATTATTTGACACAAATTATATACAGGCAAAATGTACAGATTGTATAGTGCAGATATTTTTTTCTTAAAAAAAAAAGCTATGTCTGGTCAGCATTACAGAGTTCTTTTTGATTTGAAGAATTGAAAAATATTGTTTAACATATCTGACAATATTAGCCCCTTTGTTGCCAAGGGATTAAAGGGCGACAGTGGCAAAGACGAAACTTTGCTAGAAGTTGGACCTTTCTCCTCTTGTATAGGAGATACAATTATATGTCTATGAGACATGTTTCCTGTAATAATTTGGCATCAATCTGCAATACAGCAGGTATCAAACTCCAGCAATTGAAAATTGAATTAAACATATTTGTGCTGTTGTAAACTAGCCGTGTAAATTATTGGCTAGAAGTATCCTTCACCTACTCAGAATAAAACATCTTCATTTTGTATTAAAAGCTGTATTATTTGCTTCTGATGTCTCATATCGTTTAAGGTAGTGAGAGCGTTCTCCTCTGGTGGCCTCATCAACGTAGGTCCAAACACTATACCAAGATTTTCTGCATTCATCAAGTTTTCTTTCTCGTTCATTGTAACCCTAAAATTAAAATAAATGGTGATTAACACAATAGTCATAAGAAAGTTGTTTCTATTGTACAAACACCTATTATCAATGTTTTATTTCACAAATTAACTGTTCCTAAAGATTTAAATATCACATGGTAGTATTTCAAACCATCCATTGAGTGTCGCTGAGGTTTCCATAAGATAGTTTTAATTGTGGGCTTCTCATAATGATGGTATGGCAGAAACATTCCACTAAAATAACAGGCATCTTTTATTTGCACTCATGTTATTTATATATCAATATTCACATATGCTAGTATTGCTTATGACATTTTATTGAATCTAATATCATGTATGTGTTGTGTATATTCACAGTAGTATAGAATTTGGATACTATGATGTTCTCATAAAGGTAATATAGAAAAACAAACACTACAGTCCTTTACAATTATTTTCCCTTGATAAAACTAGACACCATAATGCCTTTCATCTTAACTTACAATATATAAATGATAAATTATCATCTAGGCCCTTAATTTAATCAATGTAAGAAGAAACATAGATCTAGATTCAATAAATCCCTTCACTGGAACTAATATCTCACATAAAAACTCAAACTTCACAGCTTAAAAATTGTGACATTGATAAAGATTTGTACCCGCCATTTGTAATACCCGCAAGTTGTGAGTCACTCTCCATTTTAATGCCCCCTTATCTCAGTGCTTTGACAGACATGCAGTTTAATCAATCAGTGCAGACTCCTAAATAACTCCACAGGAGTGAGCACAATGTTATCTGTATGACACACATGAACTAGTACTGTCTAACTGTGAAAAACGTTCAAAATACTCTGAGCTAAGGGGCGGTTTTCAATCATTTAGAAATCAGTTTGTGCCTAGCTAGGCTTAGCTTTTCAAAAATACCACCAAGGGAACAAAGCAAATTTAATGATAAAAGTCAATTGGAAAGTTGTTTAAAATTGCATGCCCTATCTGAATCATGAAAGTTTAATTTTGGCTAGACTGTCCCTTTAAGCAATCCAATGATACTTTTACACTTCTGTTCATGATAAACATTCAAAAGCCCAAAAACCTAGTGAGAGAAAGTGGTATGTTTTACTGGTTTTATGACAGCGTGCGACTTGCCATTAAAAGTTTACATTCCATTTCAAATAGAAATATTTATGGCTTATAGAAATTGCAATCAAAAAGCTTTGTTACAAGGCCTTATTTTGGGCTTTAATAAAAGTGGATCACTATTTATCGATCCCGTTCTAACTTACTTGACTCCTGATTTTTGCTGTTGGATACAGTGCATATTAAAAGTAAAAAGTTTTCACTTGCACGCTAACCTGATGCACGCAAAAAAGACAGAGTATTCTCCTATAGACTTTAAAGTGAAGGTAAACTTTGGTGAATGAAAGCCCATTTTTTAAAAATACTATTAAAAACAGGGGCACTTTCATTCATCAAAGTTTACAAATCAGCCGTTTTGATTAAAAACTTACCTTTTTTTTCTTTTCACAGCCAGAGCAGCTTCACCCTCCTGGAAATCCTCTCTTCACACCACAGCAATGACTAATCCAGCTTTCTCCAATCACAGCATAGCCTCAAGCAATAACCACCCTGGGGGGGAAAGCTGTGATTGGAGGAAGCGGGATTAGTCATTGTTGATGTGCGAAGAGAGGATTTCCAGGAGGGGTAAATTGCTGTAGCTGTGAAAAGAAAAAAAGTTAAGTTTTTTTAATAAAAACGGCTGATTTGTAAACTTTGATGAATGAAAGTGCCCCTGTTTTTAATAGTATTTTTTAAAAACGGGCTTTCATTCACCAAAGTTTACCTTCACTTTAATGGAGCGTGAAAAGTGAAAAAAAACCAAACTAACACTCAACAAGTCCCACAAACCCGATCACATGTAACCAAGTGAGCTTCACATTCCAATATGGAGAATATGTTCCATTTATTTCACAAGAACTGTTGGTGCAATGATAAATGCCGACAGTGTATGTTGTCGGCATTTATCGATGTGGGAACGGACATGATACGTTACTTCGTATCATGTCCGCTCGCACATTGATACATATGCCCCATAGTATGAATATATCTAACATATTATATTGTGTACATAATCATAGTTAGGTCTGGGTACATAATATATAAATATCCAAATTTACTAAAATAGTAAATCCTCTGTAGGAGTTTTGTTTTAGTATGAACACCCCTATAATGCTCTATGAGTTATGTGGTGACCACTGCAGGTGCAGCCAAAATTATACTACCAGCTAGCTCTAGGATGGCAGACTATACTTGTGTGAGTAGCTGAGCAGGCATCTTAAAAAGAATTGTGCTTTTATATATATCACTGGAGAGAGTGTGCCGCCTCGGCCGTAGACAACACATTCCACCCTGTGCAAAATGTCAAAACAACCAAATAGTATAGTTTAATTATAGTTATAGCTATTACCTATAGGTTAAAGACTTTGCGGTGATATGGGTGTTATTCAAGATAGTGGTAGATCCATATCTGCAATACGGATGTGCATGAAATATTATCATATTAACTAATAGACCCATTTATAACAGGATATGCCTAATAATGTACTTTCATAAGGTTTTCATATTTCAGCTAGAAACAGTGTAACAATAACTAGGGAGTAAGGTGTAGTTTTATATAAATAGAAAGAGCTGTTAGACTAATCTGGTAAAATTACCATAAATGTCTCACTTGTAACTATATAGTGAGTCCAGAAGGGTTTCATTTCTACTTATAGTTGGTTTACACCAAGTATAATTTATATACACGCTGAAAAAAATTATTATAGGGGTGCATCTTAAACTAAGGAACTACTAGCTGGGCCTTGGGTGAAATCCTGACAATGTATGACCTAATTTACATTCCACTTTGGGTCTACAAACATGTTGGGCAACTATGAGTTATTAAAGGCCTATGTTAGAACAAGTATCATGTCTTAACTGTAAAACATAAATTATGCTTACCTGATAAATTCATTTTCTTCTAAAGGGAAGAGTCCACAGCTGCATTCATTACTTTTGGCAATTTAGGAGGAGGCAAAGACACCCCAGCCAAAGGCTTAAATACCTCCCCCACTTCCCTCATCCCCCAGTCATTCTGACAAGGGAACAAGGAAAAGTATGAGAAATATCAGGGTGAAGAAAGGTGCAAGAAAAACAACAAATTTACAGCCACCTCATAAAGCATAAAAACACGGGCGGGAGCTGTGGACTCTTCCCTTCAGAAAAAATGAAATTATCAGGTAAGCATAATTTATGTTTTTCTTCTTAAAAGGGAAGAGTCCACAGCTGCATTCATTACTTTTGGGAAAACAATACCCAAGCTAGAGAACACTGAATGCAAATAACGGGTGGGTACAAAATGCGGCCCCTTCGAAAGGCACCACAGCCTGAATTACTCAAAATTTTTTAAGTACAAATGATGCGGAGAAAAACCCGAGCCCAGGTAACTGCACATCAGTTACACCACTGGCAAAGCCGAACCAGAGACCACTCACAACCTCCGAAGCATCTGCCCCACGGGACACGACACCCAAGAAGATACCCGGCTAAAGATGAGAACTACATCTGCCCCCTAAAAGGGAACCCGAGACCAGGAAAATCCAAAGGAAATTTTTCCCACGCAACACCTAGAAAGCAACCAAAAGGCAACACCCAGGGAGACAAACTCCCTAGAACACAAGGACCCAAAAAGAAGGATCCATACACAGGGAACATGTGCTCAAAAGGACTTGAGGAACCCCTCATGTCCCCCAATCCCATACCATACCCTAAGGTACTCCAGGAAAATCATGAGTCCTCCGATGCTCCATAACATATCTAGATCTGGAGGCTAGATAGGCGGAGACAGCAGGAACAGGATAAATATCCCAGCAGCTGGAACAGAGCTATTCCAGAGAAACTCAAACCGTCTGAACAGGAACTCTCAAAGACCAGCCTCCAACTCAAACCACCTAAAGGCGCGTCAAGCTAGTTAGCATCCAGACAAAAGCAATGAGCTGTAACTGGAAACACCATCACTAAGCAAATAGCTGTGGATGGTTCCAACTGTAAACCACCAAGGGCGTACAGCCCACCGAATAGTGGCTCCAAAAAGCGTCCCCTCACGGCACCAGATGCCAGTAGAAAGAAGGAGGACATCCAAAGGCCTCCCTCAAGAAAAGGGCCAAAAGCAGAATGGTCAACACTGCGTAGAGTTACCAATCCCTAACCTTCCCTCCGGGATAACGGTCCCAGCCCAAAGGCTAGTCAAAAAACAGAAGACCAGAGTCCCAGACTACAGTAAAGAAGAGAGGATCAACGAGGAACAAAATCCCCTGTTAGACCGCTGCTACAAATGGCATGCTACCGTGAGTCAGGAGAAACATTGTGCTTGAGTATGAGACCCCCTTACACGCAGTCATGGTAAAAAAAGGGCACACTTCCTAAGGAAAGAAGTCCCCCAAAAACCTCAGCATCCATATATTTGATACACATAGTAGAAGCCCCCACAGAAGCAAAACCCTCAGTCTCTTGCTGCAGGAACGGAGGAACTAGACACTACATCACAGCTCCCCTCCCAGGAACCTGAAACACAGGAAGGGAAAAAAAACATCAAGGCAGGGCCCAGGACACCCAGGACTCCATGATACTAAGGTAATTCCGAACCCGGAGAACCCAAACCCTACTCTGGAAGAGAAGGGAATGAACAACGGAAAAAAAACCCTACCATAGAGGCAAGACTCCTCTGCCACATCGCCAACCCAGTTGAAAAGCATGTGGAGTCTACAGGAACTTCGTAAATGCACCAGAAGACAGGTAGGGGCCTGACAGAAAGGCCTAAGCCTGAGCCACAGTCACAAAGGCATCTCTCACAGAGCCCCAGTCCCTAAGAAGGGGACTCACGGGACCACAACTTCAAGTGTGAACTGAACCGTCCACACCCATCCATGGAGAGACGTGGACCAAGGCCAGGGTTCTCGACAATGGACAATGAAAAGATCCAATCTCCGAGATAACCCTAAGCTGCCTCCACCAAGGAGGAGCACACTTCTAAAGTCCGCAGACTTGGCGATCTAGATAGCCTTAAACTAAAGAGTCACGAAGGACTCCTGAACAGTCTGAGAATCAGCAACCAGTGCAATGGATCGCAAGAAATCTCGTAGGCAAGCGGCAACACATGATACGCACCCAGGCAGGGTAATATCAATACCGGAAGTAAAATTATAACCCAGGGCCCTGCTCGCCATCTCAGAGAAGTAATGCAAGGCACCACCCACGAAACCCCAAATGGAGTATTGAGGAAAAAAGGACAACTGCCTGACCCTCAAAGGGCGGCTCTCCGTACCCAACCTCGACACCGCTACTGTCTAGCGTAACATCGAGGACGCAACACACCCGAACGGCAAAGACCATAGTCCGACCAATGCTATTAGCTGGAATAGATGACAGTCAGAGAGCTTGAATAAGCTATTATTCAAGGAAAACTACCTTGAGCAGGCAAACGTTGGAGCTGCAACTCCCACAGAAGGCAGGGAACCCCTGCACACCACCTCCCAGAGTAACATGACTCGGAACGGAGAAAAAAATTCCCGCACAACCCAACCAGACGATCCCCCCCAAAAGTGGGGAAGGATGAAGCTATGCGATCGCAAGAAAGAGGGCACTAGTATAACGACTCAGCGTCTGGAAGAACCTTGATTAAAAAAACAAACTTTAATCACTCAGCACATCAGACCAAACAGGTCACACACATCTCCTAACTTCCATTTAATGGAAATAACGGTTCTAAGTCTCGGGGACCTGAAGAACCTAGAGTCGTTTGCAGAAAGCAGAATCATAGCCCAGGCGAGTAGCTCGAACCGATCACCCTTAGAGTGGTATGCACAATCCTCCGTCCGGAGAAGTTGCATATAAACCACAGGCCTCATACATCCGTAGGATCCGAGCCCAGAGTCCATAGAAAAGACCTACAGGCATCCTCAGCACCACGAAGGTGACATGAACCCTGGTAAAAAGCTGAAAAAAACGCCAGACCAGTACCAGCCTGGTATAAGAGCACTCTGGAACTGTTCAAGGTCCAAGAAAATTTGTCCCGAAGGATCGATAAATTAACTAGAAACGAAAGGGAGGGAATGCTCACGCAACCACGAGTCGCAAGAATCGGTTCCAAAGAAGAACATTCAGAAAAACGAAATCTAATAGACCTGAGCTTAAGGAAAAACAAATTAAACACATCCATCCGGATCAAAAATAAGATGAAAGGCAGAACCCATCGGGTGAATGCCCAAGGTGAATGAGAACAACAACAGGACCAGTCGAATAGAGGCCCCATTCACCCAAGCTCAGAAATGGAACCGAAAAACATAAATGAAAAATAAAATTAAAAATAAAATGAAGACAATAAGGAGATTGGCTTCATTCTCTAACGTCATATCCATTTTGCCATCCAACTTCTAAGACCTCAGATCCCTACTAGGACTGGGATCCTCTAACATTGCCAAAAGATGTCTTAAAAGAACCCTAAGGCGAGCCAGCCTATAACGGAAGGCAAAATCATCCCTTGCCGAATCTGCTGAAGACCTCAGCTCCGGAATTGGGGCCCCTGAAGCCTCAGGGGCCAACGTTTCCACAGAAGGCCGAACTGAATTGGGCGATCCCATGCTCGATGGACCTAGGTTAACAGAACATGGAAAGTATCAGAGAAATATGTCTAAGAAACATCCCTAGAGTGGGATGCCAAAAAAGGATATGCCTCTGAACACAAAAAAATATATACAGGGAGTGCAGAATTATTAGGCAAGTTGTATTTTTGAGGATTAATTTTATTATTGAACAACAACCATGTTCTCAATGAACCCAAAACACTCATTAATATCAAAGCTGAATATTTTTGGAAGTAGTTTTTAGTTTGTTTTTAGTTTTAGCTATTTTAGGGGGATATCTGTGTGTGCAGGTGACTATTACTGTGCATAATTATTAGGCAACTTAACAAATAACAAATATATACCCATTTCAATTATTTATTTTTACCAGTGAAACCAATATAGCATCTCAACATTCACAAATATACATTTCTGACATTCAAAAACAAAACAAAAACAAATCAGTCACCAATATAGCCACCTTTCTTTGCAAGGACACTCAAAAGCCTGCCATCCATGGATTCTGTCAGTGTTTTGATCTGTTCACCATCAACATTGCGTGCAGCAGCAACCACAGCCTCCCAGACACTGTTTACAGATGTGTACTGTTTTCCCTCCTTGTAAATCTCACATTTGATGATGGACCACAGGTTCTCAATGGGGTTCAGATCAGGTGAACAAGGAGGCCATGTCATTGGATTTTCTTCTTTTATACCCTTTCTTGCCAGCCACGCTGTGGAGTACTTGGACGCGTGTGATGGAGCATTGTCCTGCATGAAAATCATGTTTTTCTTGAAGGATGCAGACTTCTTCCTGTACCACTGCTTGAAGAAGGTGTCTTCCAGAAACTGGCAGTAGGACTGGGAGTTGAGCTTGACGACATCCTCAACCCGAAAAGGCCCCACAAGCTCATCTTTGATGATACCAGCCCAAACCAGTACTCCACCTCCACCTTGCTGGCGTCTGAGTCGGACTGGAGCTCTCTGCCCTTTACCAATCCAGCCACGGGCCCATCCATCTGACCCATCAAGACTCACTCTCATTTCATCAGTCCATAAAACCTTAGAAAAATCAGTCTTGAGATATTTCTTGGCCCAGTCTTGACGTTTCAGCTTGTGTGTCTTGTTCAGTGGTGGTCGTCTTTCAGCCTTTCTTACCTTGGCCATGTCTCTGAGTATTGCACACCTTGTGCTTTTGGGCACTCCAGTGATGTTGCAGCTCTGAAATATGGCCAAACTGGTGGCAAGTGGCATCTTGGCAGCTGCACGCTTGACTTTTCTCAGTTCATGGGCAGTTATTTTGCGCCTTGGTTTTTCCACATGCTTCTTGCGACCCTGTTGACTATTTTGAATGAAACGCTTGATTGTTCGATGATCACGCTTCAGAAGCTTTGCAATTTTAAGAGTGCTAAATCCCTCTGCAAGATATCTCACTATTTTTTACTTTTCTGAGCCTGTCAAGTCCTTCTTTTGACCCATTTTGCCAAAGGAAGGAAGTTGCCTAATAATTATGCACACCTGATATAGGGTGTTGATGTCATTAGACCACACCCCTTCTCATTACAGAGATGCACATCACCTAATATGCTTAATTGGTAGTAGGCTTGGAATAAGACAACATGCATAAAGAGGATGATGTGGTCAAAATACTCATTTGCCTAATAATTCTGCACTCCCTGTATGAGAAAAAGACTAGTTGAAATTAAAATATAACTTTTAATATTAACTAATAAAAAGACAGCTCTAGGCACGTAGGTATCTGGTTGGCTGCCCGCACACACTAATACTAAAAACACTTAAACTTCTGGTTGAATTCAGGGGCTTCAATCCAACTTGTTGAAAAAACCTTTGTGATCTATGTGGGAAAGTGCTTGGCGTATACTTTAATGAATAACTTAAATCCCCCAAATTAAGATCGTCAGAAATATCTGGATAAACCTAGTACAGGTATACCCCACTTTACAGCGCTTCGCTAATACAGCGCTTTGTGGAGCTGAAGTTCAACCGCCAAGAATTTTGAAACAGTGCTGTAATCATCGTGAAAAAAGTGACTGGCACCATTTTGTTATGCGCAGTTCACTCTGTTTACAGCATTACAGTGCAATTTGTGTCTCAGTGCTATAGTCTGGCAAATTTTACTACAGTAATTGTCACTATTTTACAGGTACAGTATTTATTGAATACTGTGCTGTGCTAGTGTTAAACTAAACATAGTATTATTGTACCCTTAATATATGTTAGTTCAAACATGTTTTCAAGTTTTTAAACACACTGGCAAGTGAAAAGAAAGCTAAAACTGCCTTGTTTCACTTTAAGGCGAATTTCACTTTACAGCGGGGCTCCGGTCCCTAACCCGCTGTATGAGCGGGGTATACCTGTATTGAGGGTTCATAAATTTACCCTCAGGATAAGATTATTGAAGTTGCTACTTTGTAATAATGGTAAGATTAGGGGGAATCAGTAACAAAGTGTACACAAAAGTGTCAATATTTTAGTCAGAAGTCTTTTCCACATTGTATATTTAAATGGCTACTTAGAACCGTAAACTGTGGATAAATTAAAGTAGTAATTTTAAAGTATATCTACCCACATAGAAATCCAATATTTTAAGACTCTGTCAGTGATTGTCTGACGTTAATCTTAAATGTATTTAGATTATTTGGATTCAATATTATTTTTGTAATTTATATACACCCTAAGTGATTTCACAATAGGTTGAATTATATATTCAGGGTAGTAGAATAGCAAAATCGAATCGCTAGGTAACATATGAGTATATGTTCCACTGGTGTATTCAGTAATGTTATAGCGGAACACCCAGGTAAATAATATACTGTTTTTGTATTGGTGAATATTATTAACTAAGTATAATTGATGACACTAGCAAACCATAAATACTCATATAACTGTTAGAATCGCTTGTCTATAAAGAAAAATAATTGTAGGCTATTGATGCTATATATCTTAAGCGGTTCTGAATTTATATGTATCCAATTTTTTAAGGCAAAATCTGTTTAGCCAAGGTAAATTAATTCTAGACCGCTATGTAATAAAGAAAAAGATTCATGCCTATATACGACTGGGTTTTTTGTTAGGTAGTTGTAATATAAATGTTGTAGGTTCAATAGCACAAACCGCATATCGTTAATTAGTAAGAAAAGGTTAGCAGCACCATTTGCATGCCATCGGTTAGTACTAGTCAGGTTAGGAGTCACTGACAGACTCACTGGACAGAAGTCCTTAAATAAATGTTAAAGAAATAAGGATTAAAGCTATTATTTTATGAACCAGAAGTAAGCAAGTTAAAATAAGAGCACAACCCCCTAGGGTTAAAATAAGAGCACAACCCCCTAGGGGGTTGTGCTATTATTTTAACTTGCTTACTTCTAGTTAGGGGTTGTGCTCTATAAGATTTCAAAAGTCGGCATAATAAGAGAAAGATTTCTCAGACATCTACTCAGAATCTAGAATTCTAGATAGAATTTAGATTCTGAGTGAAGAGCCTCGCCACCCTAGATGTGTGAAAAATCTCTCTCTTATTCAGACTTGAAATTGGCTATGTGTAGGACAGCGGTATGGGCACTGTACTTCAGCATGCGCGACCCAGCTGTAGTTGAACTCGCTGCCCCAGCTTTAGTTACAGGACCTGTCTCCTAATCAACCTAACATTGCGTCCAGCCAATAAAGGTACTTTGTAGAATGAGTCCCGATATGGAAGGCTCATGGCTGTTAAGATGAATGTCCTGCCAAGGCTTATGTGCCATTTCAGAGCTCTGCCAGTCAAAATACCAATACCGGAATTGAGGGGTCTACAGGAAGACCTCTTAAGATTTCTGAGAGGAGACGGGAAGGCTAGAATAGCTTCACAATTGCTGAAGCAACACAGGCAGGTGGGGGGAGTAGGAGCCCCCAACCTGGTGGAGTACTACCAGGCATCCAGGCTGGCACAGACGGTGGTATTGAGCAAATCTAATAACGATTTAATCTGGCCAAAGATCGAGGCAGAATTGGCAGGTTGTAATAGCTCAGCAGACATATTATGGGACCCGGAGATACACAAAACGTCGAGGGGATACAAATCCACAATTACACTGAATTCAGTCAGCTTGTGGAATAAGATTACGAGGGAAGCTATGTAGGACAGAGTCTTTACTTATGCCAATTAAATTCCTACTACCCACAGAAGTGAGAAAGGTAGTGAATAAATGGGAAAATAAGGGCCTATATAGGGTGGCTGATTTTTTACATAATTCAAGTAAACTCACATTTATCCAAGTCAGAGAGAAATTAGAACCAGAACAGTTAAAGTGGTACATGTACTTACAGATTTCCTCTGAGCTATCAAAATACTTGACACACAAACAGGCACAACCGACAACAGCTCTTGAGAGAATGATTAGAGCCCCCACAAGGGGAAAGCGACTGATCTCTCAAATCTACCTGTTAATTCAGGAGGCCAAGTATACTACCAAGTCACCCTTAATTGAGAGATGGGAAAGGGATACATTAGATACTTGGGAAAAGAGTGAATGGGACGACTTGATGTTAAACGCTAGCAAGGGATTGATCAGTGCTGACATGAGAGAAAACTGCATTAAGGTTTCTTTTAGATGGTATTTGACACCTGTAAGGACAGCACACTTTACTTCATCACATCAAGGAAACTGCTACAGAGGTTGTCACGACAGGGGGACTTTTAAACACATGTGGTGGGATTGCCCGGGGGTTCAGTCACTTTGGAGGAGAATGTCAGACTTGATAGGGTCTCTGTTAGATGAAAATGTAACCTTGACAATGTCACAAGCATTACTGCATGATAAGGTAAGGCCATTTAACAGGTCCATTAATAAGTTTATTAAAATTCTTTGTACATGTTTGAGAATCTGTGTGGCTAGGCATTGGAAGGTAGGAACACCCTCATGGCAAGAGGTAGTAGATAAAATCTCAGACACATATAATATGTCAGAATTGGCGGCCTGGGAACAGGGGCATCCTGAACAATTTCAGAAGGTATGGTATTACTGGATACTGAGGAAAGAGTAGTAGGAAGGGGTGGACACACGGATTAGGCAGTAGAAACTAGATTGGGGGAAGCCACCCAATATGATGAATGACAACGGAACAAGATGCAGTTATATTCGCATTAGGAAACTTGACTGTGTATAATATTCAACACATTCACAAATAGACAAGCACCTCTAATTTAGGAGATACGGCACCTCCTGAGGGGGGAGGGGGGGTTATAGGATAGGTTTAGTTAAGGTTCATGGTACAAAGTATGGGGCTCACTCTGCATGACCGGAGAAATTAAAAGAGAGGAGTATTTGAACAACAATGGTTTGGCAGAGGCTGCAATGAATATAAGGCAAATCGACCCGTATGTACTAGTTATTGTATTGTCTGATTCTTTTTTTTTTTTATTGTTTAAATCTTGTAAACCAATAAAAACCATTTCAACTAGAATGAGTCCCGAGCTGTCTTGATTGCGAGACTACTTATCATAATCAGACACCCAACACAGATAAGGTAGCGTGACGTAAAGAGAGAGCTCTTGCAGTAAGTAAAGACAGAGCGCTGCTGTATTGGTTATTAAAGAGCTGGGATGATTTTTAAAGCTGTATTATCTGTGTCAAAAATAAAATTTTCAGCCAGCAGGTCCTATTTGTGACAAAAATAAAAATTTTGCACCCAGTTACACAGTGTGTGCTGGACTATTCTTTGTGATTTTTTAATAAATTACATTATCGTAATTATTATTATAAAAACTGGTGTTTTTTTTTTTAGTTAGGTAACCATGTCACTTGGAATAAAATTAGAGGTAGGCCTTGCCTTACAAAAGTCTGCCCACCCCTGCTCTATAGTATCAGAGAAATACTTCACTTGGGAGATGTAAATTAGACAGTGCCATAGAAATGGCCATGTGGAACCGTGCCGTAACCTCCGACGGAAACAAGCCACTCTCCTGAGGAGTGAAGGCCATAGGGACACCTGTGTGCGTAGCCGGGAAAGAGTCTTGGGAATGCACCTCACGGGTCATGGAAACCTTAGAGGCGGATGGCTCAACGCACTCTAAGCTCCCAGACTCAGGAGAAGAGAGTACTCTAGAACGGCACCCGGGACATAACTGATGAGCATTAACTACCCGGGCCATTTTATATTCATCACAAGACACATCCTCCATATCGTGCATATCAGAATCCTCCATAATCACAACCTCCTGTAAACCAGACAACCCACGAGGAAGACTCTCCCGGTCACACACAGTCAGCATACGGAAGTGAAAAAAAAAACAACGTAACCGCACCCGTCACAAGGTGCACCGTGCCAGTCAGAGAGATTGTGTCCTAAAAGAAGGCCGTTATGTTCTGTAAAGGCAGAGAACCTACGTATAGCTACACATTGCAGATAGAACCACATAACAAACATGATTAAAGTCCCCCTGTTCAATAAACCCCCTCAGAAGATATTAATCCATGATTCCTTATTTAAGATAAAATGAGTCCCACTGGGACCCTACCTTGTTTCTTTAACAATACATCTCATATTGAAATAAAATGAATCTGGAATCTACACTGTGGAACAGGAACACGGCCCTTCAAGTGTGACAGATAGTAGCCTCGCTTCTGACATGGACTTGAGTAAAGAAAGGTAGGCAGCGAAACTCGTCATGCTGATTACTAAGGAGCTGTTAATATGAGTCGGGATGGGTTCACAGGAAAACTCTCCCTGCATCTCCGGACTCTAACTTTCATCCATGCTCTCACTGAGAGGCTGACATGATTACTTAAAACTAAGAGTACTACCTTTAGGTTTAGGGGATTTAAAGTGAGGGCTGGACAGTTATCCAATTCCTCTCATGTCGTGGCAGGGTTTTGCTGGTGGTTGAGAGTCTTGTACAAGAGCCTTGGATCTAAATATTATGCTTAGTGTGCTCATCGGGCAGATATCTAAATCGGCATAGGTCAGATCCCCAGTAGAGGGTAAAGTCAGGGTAGGTTTTTGGCTCTACAGACATAATTAAGCCTGTAAAATAAAACCTTTATAGTTGGCATTACTGGGATTTGCCTCGGTCTTCTAAAGCGGGAATTGTTAGCGATACCGTCTGCATTTTGAGACGCACTCTCCTTTCCATTGCTTCTGGAGTTCCGTAGCTGGCACATTCCTCGGTCTTACATGCACAACATCCACTGTTGCAGGTCCACAGCAGCTCTCAGTTCCCCAATGATTGCATGCTGATGGGCGTCTAGGGAGAGTAGTAAGTTGCAAAGCATATATGAGATTTGTCTCTACATAGGGCAGCTTGAAGATCTGAGCAATGATTGTAACTGAGTGCAATCTGCTCCGTGAACACTAAGTCAGGCTATAAGGATTAGGTATGGTAGGGCCCACCCGGTGTCAGCTATGGCGCAGTTGGTGTGTGGCGACTCGTGCCAAGTCTTACCAATGCCGGCACTTCTGATTTAGTTGGTTCAGCTATCAGACGCAAAAACAGTGGTATTTTCCATCCCAGACTTGGGTGCTCTCGTCGGGACTCGCTCTATGATGCTCTGCCCAGTACTAGGGCTATGGCGCCATCAGCTACTGAGGTCAGTAGACACGCTTAGCGGCGCTCAGTCAAACACCCAACTCAGACAGGCTATCTGAGGTACTCACTGGAGATATTGGAAGGTTAGTAGCAGCAGATTATTGCCAGAATTATAGGATTGTGCAGCCTTTATATCAAGAATTTAGCAAATATTCACGGAGCTGAACAGAGATACGTCCGATCCTGTTGCTGGCTAGCTCTGCCCCCCGGATTATTAAGAATATGACAGTATGTTTAATACATTATTTTTAAAAAATGTTATCAGGTGTTATTTTGTGTGTAACTTTACTGTTAAATGTATCTTTTATGTGTTTTGTGCAACTTTTTATTCGAGTGTAACAGTTAACCAGAGCTCTGAAATTGTGCTATCACCTAATATATCTATGGTTTTATATTATATTAATACAGGTGGCCCTCGTTTTACAACGGTTCAATTTACACCGTTTCAGAATAACAACCTTTTTTTCCAGTCATGTGACTGCTATTGAAAAGCATTGAGAAGCAGTGCATTTATTAAAATAGCTAGTAGGTGGAGCTGTCCGCTTGTGTTGCTGCAAAGCCAAGCAAGCTGAAATTAATCAGTTTAACCAGACCTGAGCTATCGAGCAGATTTCAAAGGAAAAAGATCTTCCTGTCTATAAATCAGTCCAGATTGGAATGCATAGAAAGAACTGTTTGCAGAAAAATGCAAGTGAAGTCTGTGTTGTGTGATTATTTTATTAGGTTTATAATGCTGTTTATCAAATGTTTTTGTTCATTTAACTTAGTTTAATTATATATTCTGTGTTGTGTGGTTATTTTATTAGGTTTATAATGCTGTTTAGCATTTAAAGTCTTAATTTCAAAGCTTTAAAAATAATGTATTAGGTGTTACTTATGACAATTTTGAGAGGGGCCTGGAACCTATCTCCCTCACTTCCCATTGACTTACATTATAAACTAGGTTTCAATTTACAACGGTTTCGATTTACAGCTATTCCTTCTAGAACCTAACCCCGGCGTAAACTGAGGGCTACCTGTACTCATTTATCTGTATTAAGTGTCCATGTGTGCAATAAAAAAAATCTAATTACTACTTTTAATGAAACACACATGATTACAATCTCATGGTGAGAAGGTGTTAAATCTATAAACATAATGTTTTTATGGTTTTATACAGGAGGAAAACAATCAACACTTTATTGTATTCTGTATGGTAATTGTTGGCACTCTACTAATAACCGATAGTAATAATAATAATACTAATAACTATGTTATACATTTGATAGAGATATAGGTGCAAGCAGTTTTTCCTGTCATGTACTGCTCCAGAAATGTGCACGCTACCTATCTAGATATCTCTTCAACATAGAAGTAAATTGATAAAAACAAGCAGTGGTAAGTGTCCCTTTAACTGTATCATCTCCTTATGAAAACCATACCATGCTAAATAAGTGATTTTAGATCATTAAAGTATATTCCTAATACAAATATCACAGCAACTATTCCATAAACTCAACTGAATTCTCAGTTACTGAAGAACGGAACTATAAGATACATAGTGCACTGGTAGTTTGATATTTGTATGAGTTCTCTAATCTTTAACTTAAAATAAACAGATGACAAAAGAGCAGAAATACTTGACGACTTGATGATTTTATCTGATGTCAAAATCTATAAGTAAACTGAATGGCACCTACACTCCTGAGAAAAATATTAGGTACTTAAACGGACATTGTACTGTATGATTTTTAAACAAGATACAGCAGCAGAAATAAACCTGTCATTATGGGTGTAGGGTGAGAGAAAGAAAGTGTTCCTATAGTTATCTTGCCTGAGCACATAGTCCCTATCATTTTACAAAACGGTGTTGAAATAAGCAACTTAAAACAACAGAAATACTTACTTCTTGAGGTGGATCATTAGAAATCTAAGTGTCTCATAGTGTGCGGGAGGTAGGAGCATCAATGCTTCATGTATGGCTTCTAGCCTCTCATCTGGATTGGATATTTCTAAAAATAAAATGTATTTGTTTAGTCTGTAATGCTACATATAATAAAACATTTTTTTTTTTAAACTTCAGTGAATTCCCAGTACAGCAATTTGAGAGACAGATCAGCAGAGACAACATAACACACCAAATATGTCAAAGATGTGACCCTGAAAAGGTCATATCCATAAAAATGTAGTATGTAACATAACGCACATAATGCCCACACAAGACTGTATATGTAGACAGAATGTACAGGAAATAGTAGAATGCTGCACCATATGGCGTGAGAAGCATTTCAGTAGTGTCAGTCTACACATCAGCTTACGCTATGGAACTTGCTGATACACAGAGGAACAGAAACCCTGGATCAATAGAAACCTTATGTGCAGGGATGGACTGAGCAGCCGGGCAAATAGGAACTGGACCGAGGGCCCAGTATGTAGGGGGGCCCACAAATGGCAACTCCATGGCTCCTGGTATGCTGCGTAAGCTGGGGGTGACAGCTGCCCTTTCAGTAACTAAGTAGTTAAGTGTGGGTTTAATGGAAGCCCTGACCCCAGAGTGGGGGCCTGGTGCCTGGATGTGGGGTTTGTTGCTTGGGGGGGACCTAGAGTGTGTGTGGGGGTCCTCTTAAGTGTTTGTCGCTGTTAGGGCCATGTAGTGTGGGGTCTGGCTCTGGAGGTTGGGGACCCTGTCTAAGGCCCTTCCTTGATGTTGGGAGTCATGGCCCTGGAGGTTGGGGGGCCCGATGGGGTCAGGGAGGCTACCATGTTCATTTGCATAAATTTGGGTCAATTTGGGTCAGTGTGAGACAGTGGGGGCCCTTCCCTAATTTTTGCCCGGGTCCCTGATTTGTCTCAGTCTGCCCCCTGCTTGTGTGCAGAGGATTATAGAAGACTTCCTGTTATAACTGATCAAGAACTAATGGTAGTCAGGTACTCTCTTTTTCACACACATGCAAACACATATATACACATACACACATATTCACACACACACACACATACATACACACTCATATACATACACACACACACACACACACACACATATATATATATAAACACACACATATATATATATATATATATATATATATATATATATATACACACACAAACACATATATACACATACACACATATTCACATACATACACATACACACACACATACCCATACACACACACACACATATATATATAAACACACACACACATATATATATATATATATATATATATATATATATATATATATATATATATATACACACACACACACACATATACACACACATACACACAAACCCACACACACATACATACAAACACACACACATACCCATACACACACACATACCCATACACACACACACATATATATAAACACACACACACATATATATATATATATATATATATATATATATATATATATATATATATATATATATATATATATATATATATATACACACACACACACACACATATACACACACATACACACATATAAACACACACACACATACATACAAACACACACACATACACACACAGATCAATAGATAGGTAGACAGACAGATATAAGCTATTCTTCATTTGAATTAAAGGGATCATTATCATTTTAATTGATTATGCACTGTCACCTAATTGTATTAGTTGTATTGGTTTATTATATTACTCTTCTCTGGCTGCCCACTGCAAAAGTATCCAATACCTGTGCTAGTCATACAAAACTTAACCCCCCCCCCCCACCCCCCCGAAAAAAACAAAAAACATTTCAGAGCTTGTTGAGTGCCATATGGCTAACACAGTTATTGCTTACAAAGTGGAATCATCACCTCTTGGAGAAAAAAAAAACTTTTGCATTGGGCGGTCGGAGAAGAGTAATGTAATAAAATGATTAAAACCAATAAAATTAGGTTACAGCTCATATTCAATTAAAAATCACAAATTATGGTCAACTTAATTTAATGCAGATTGTGCAATTTAATTTCTTAATAAATTTGTAAAAAGAATTTCTAATATGCAAAAAATGTGCATTATACAGTACTTTCAAATAAGTGTATAGCCATAAAGCTAAATATTCTTTACTGAAATAATATATTTTATTTTCCCTTAACTAAAAAAATATTATCATCCAAAGAATAAGTATTATAGCAGTATATCATTAGCAGATAATGTACATGAACCCTGGCAGAAAACATGTTGTCCCAATTGTGTCTCATATGGACAAAGCTGGCAATTTATGTAAAATCACCTGAAGTAAAGGTGTTTTCAGCAATCAACCATCCCTTTACAAGCAGGTTGTGTTATTGTGAAACTGACAATTATTAAAAATCAATTCTTATTATTTCAGTTTGCCAATTGCCTCATAAGAAGCACTGCTGCCTAAATCTGCTCACCAGGGCTGTCACTTTAATTTGACATTTATTGTGCAAGAATTACAGGCAAAACAAAGAGGCGTTTGTTCATCTAAACTAGAAGAGATAAGCTTGAGGGATCTAAATCTGGGCCTGCTACAAGATCAAAGAGGAAAGTATTGCCTGTAGGAAATAAATCTGCTCAATGCAAATGAAAAAAATTAGGATGAAAATTACAGGGAGTGCAGAATTATTAGGCAAATGAGTATTTTGACCACATCATCCTCTTTATGCATGTTGTCTTACTCCAAGCTGTATAGGCTCGAAAGCCTACTACCAATTAAGCATATTAGGTGATGTGCATCTCTGTAATGAGAAGGGGTGTGGTTTAATGACATCAACACCCTATATCAGGTGTGCATAATTATTAGGCAACTTCTTTTCCTTTGGCAAAATGGGTCAAAAGAAGGACTTGACAGGCTCAGAAAAGTCAAAAATAGTGAGATATCTTGCAGAGGGATGCAGCACTCTTAGAAATGCAAAGCTTCTGAAGCTTGATCATCGAACAATCAAGCGTTTCATTCAAAATAGTCAACAGGGTCGCAAGAAGCGTGTGGAAAAACCAAGGCGCAAAATAACTGCCCATGAACTGAGAAAAGTCAAGCGTGCAGCTGCCAAGATGCCACTTGCCACCAGTTTGGCCATATTTCAGAGCTGCAACATCACTGGAGTGCCCAAAAGCACAAGGTGTGCAATACTCAGAGACATGGCCAAGGTAAGAAAGGCTGAAAGACGACCACCACTGAACAAGACACACAAGCTGAAACGTCAAGACTGGGCCAATAAATATCTCAAGACTGATTTTTCTAAGGTTTTATGGACTGATGAAATGAGAGTGAGTCTTGATGGGCCAGATGGATGGGCCCGTGGCTGGATTGGTAAAGGGCAGAGAGCTCCAGTCCGACTCAGACGCCAGCAAGGTAGAGGTGGAGTACTGGTTTGGGCTGGTATCATCAAAGATGAGCTTGTGGGGCCTTTTCGGGTTGAGGATGGAGTCAAGCTCAACTCCCAGTCCTACTGCCAGTTTCTGGAAGACACCTTCTTCAAGCAGTGGTACAGGAAGAAGTCTGCATCCTTCAAGAAAAACATGATTTTCATGCAGGACAATGCTCCATCACACGCGTCCAAGTACTCCACAGCGTGGCTGGCAAGAAAGGGTATAAAAGAAGAAAATCTAATGACATGGCCTCCTTGTTCACCTGATCTGAACCCCATTGAGAACCTGTGGTCCATCATCAAATGTGAGATTTACAAGGAGGGAAAACAGTACACCTCTCTGAACAGTGTCTGGGAGGCTGTGGTTGCTGCTGCACGCAATGTTGATGGTGAACAGATCAAAACACTGACAGAATCCATGGATGGCAGGCTTTTGAGTGTCCTTGCAAAGAAAGGTGGCTATATTGGTCACTGATTTGTTTTTGTTTTGTTTTTTAATGTCAGAAATGTATATTTGTGAATGTTGAGATGTTATATTGGTTTCACTGGTAAAAATAAATAATTGAAATGGGTATATATTTGTTTTTTGTTAAGTTGCCTAATAATTATGCACAGTAATAGTCACCTGCACACACAGATATCCCCCTAAAATAGCTATAACTAAAAACAAACTAAAAACTACTTCCAAAACTATTCAGCTTTGCTATTAATGAGTTTTTTGGGTTCATTGAGAACATGGTTGTTGTTCAGTAATAAAATTAATCCTCAAAAATACAACTTGCCTAATAATTTTGCACTCCCTGTATTTCAATTAAATTTGAAATGGGAAATTCATGAACAGTGAAAGACAGAAGATCACTAGACTTTTACAGCTCCAAAAGAGTATCAGAAGAGCGCAGATAAACTGTACTCTTATACATCATTTAACAGTCAGGCTTGTGATGCAACTGTTTAAAGGGGCAGTAAAGTCAAAATAAAACTTAAATGAGTTGAATAAAGCATACCATTTTACACAACTTTCCAATTTACTCCTATTATCAATTTAGCCTAGTTCTCTTTATAACCTTGGTTAGATCTCAGGAGCGTGCACATGTCTTTTGCCATCTGGCAGCAGTGTTTGCAACAATATTTATGGCAATGTTGCAAATACTGTTGCCATAGACTGCTAAAAACACCTGCACCTTCCTGAACTCCTCCTATCAGACTACCAAGGTTTACTCTTCAAGAAAGGATACCAAAAGAACAATGCAAATTTAATAACAAAAGTAAATTGGCAAGTTGCTGCATGCTCTATCTGAACCATGAACATTTAAAATTTTGACTTTACTGTCCCTTTAAGCTCCCACAGTGCCAATGAGTGTATATTGTTAAGTATGAAAATTGCTGACTTTCCAATTCCTGGTACAAATGATGTGCAGGCTTCAGGCTTAACACTTATATATATATATATATATATATATATATATATATATATATATATATATATATATATATATAGTCAATGGTTGCACACTCCAGTAGCTCTTTATAGCTGATCCTAACTGGCCTCAGCAGAGAAGGAAGTCTAGGTTACAAGATATAACATAATCTAACGATCTCAGTTTTGGAGCCTCTAGTACTGCTGTATCTAAATCATGTTAAAGTGAAGGTAAAGTCAGCCTTTAGACTACAATCAACCATTTCTCATTATCACCTTACACTAGTCGCTAAGTTATTTTTGTGATTCTTCCAGTATTTTTCTTAAAAAAATCTATTTCCTATTCCCTACCGTTAGGGTCCTGACTCCTCCCAAGCCCTATTTCCTTCTTCAGCATTTTGTGACGTCTTCAGCGGTTCCACCCACTCTCTCCGCCTCTCAAATGCACGTTTTCAAATTTGCATGCGCTACTCGCTGATCCTAATTTTCAATGCGCTACTCAGCGATGCAAAGAGATTCGCTTGTCCGTATCCGTAATAAGCCGATGTAATGAAGAAATGAGTCTGGAATTCCTACCTCGTAGTAGGACGCATGCGGGAAACGGGAGTGCACGTAGATATCAAGCTAAGGAAGAATTCAATAGCACATGCGATTTAGAGTAAAGGGGCGGTTGATGTAGATTGACGCCGAAAAATCAGTTGCCTAAGAAAAACACGTGATCTAAAGAAAAAAAACAGAATTTATGCTTACCTGATAAATTACTTTCTCCAACGGTGTGTCCGGTCCACGGCGTCATCCTTACTTGTGGGATATTCTCTTCCCCAACAGGAAATGGCAAAGAGCCCAGCAAAGCTGGTCACATGATCCCTCCTAGGCTCCGCCTTCCCCAGTCATTCGACCGACGTAAAGGAGGAATATGCATAGGAGAAATCATATGATACCGTGGTGACTGTAGTTAGAGAAAATAATTCATCAGACCTGATTAAAAAACCAGGGCGGGCCGTGGACCGGACACACCGTTGGAGAAAGTAATTTATCAGGTAAGCATAAATTCTGTTTTCTCCAACATAGGTGTGTCCGGTCCACGGCGTCATCCTTACTTGTGGGAACCAATACCAAAGCTTTAGGACACGGATGATGGGAGGGAGCAAATCAGGTCACCTAGATGGAAGGCACCACGGCTTGCAAAACCTTTCTCCCAAAAATAGCCTCAGAAGAAGCAAAAGTATCAAATTTGTAAAATTTTGTAAAAGTGTGCAGTGAAGACCAAGTCGCTGCCTTACATATCTGATCAACAGAAGCCTCGTTCTTGAAGGCCCATGTGGAAGCCACAGCCCTAGTGGAGTGAGCTGTGATTCTTTCAGGAGGCTGCCGTCCGGCAGTCTCATAAGCCAATCGGATGATGCTTTTAAGCCAAAAAGAGAGAGAGGTAGAAGTTGCTTTTTGACCTCTCCTTTTACCAGAATAAACAACAAACAAGGAAGATGTTTGTCTGAAATCCTTTGTAGCCTCTAAATAGAATTTTAGAGCACGAACTACATCCAAATTGTGCAACAAACGTTCCTTCTTTGAAACTGGATTCGGACACAAAGAAGGCACAACTATCTCCTGGTTAATATTTTTGTTAGAAACAACTTTCGGAAGAAAACCAGGTTTAGTACGCAAAACCACCTTATCTGCATGGAACACCAGATAAGGAGGAGAACACTGCAGAGCAGATAACTCTGAAACTCTTCTAGCAGAAGAAATTGCAACCAAAAACAAAACTTTCCAAGATAATAACTTAATATCTATGGAATGTAAGGGTTCAAACGGAACCCCTTGAAGAACTGAAAGAACTAAATTGAGACTCCAAGGAGGAGTCAAAGGTTTGTAAACAGGCTTGATTCTAACCAGAGCCTGAACAAAAGCTTGAACATCTGGCACAGCCGCCAGCTTTTTGTGAAGTAAAACAGATAAAGCAGAAATCTGTCCCTTCAAAGAACTTGCAGATAGTCCTTTCTCCAAACCCTCTTGTAGAAAGGATAGAATTTTAGGAATTTTTACCCTGTTCCATGGGAATCCTTTTGATTCGCACCAACAGATATATTTCTTCCATACTTTATGGTAAATTTTTCTAGTTACAGGCTTTCTAGCCTGAATAAGAGTATCAATGACAGAATCTGAGAACCCACGCTTTGATAACATCAAGCGTTCAATCTCCAAGCAGTCAGTTGGAGTGAGGCCAGATTCGGATGTTCGAACGGACCTTGAACAAGAAGGTCCCGTCTCAAAGGTAGCTTCCATGGTGGATCCGATGACATATTCACCAGGTCTGCATACCAAGTTCTGCGTGGCCACGCAGGAGCTATCAAGATCACCGAAGCCCTCTCCTGATTGATCCTGGCTACCAGCCTGGGAATGAGAGGAAACGGTGGGAAAACATAGGCTAGGTTGAAGGTCCAAGGTGCTACTAGTGCATCTACTAGAGTCGCCTTGGGATCCCTGGATCTGGACCCGTAGCAAGGAACCTTGAAGTTCTGACGAGACGCCATCAGATCCATGTCTGGAATGCCCCATAATTGAGTTATGTGGGCAAAGATTTCCGGATGGAGTTCCCACTCCCCCGGATGAAATGTCTGACGACTCAGAAAATCCGCTTCCCAATTTTCCACTCCTGGGATGTGGATTGCAGACAAGTGGCAGGAGTGAATCTCCGCCCATTGAATTACTTTGGTCACTTCTTCCATCGCCAGGGAACTCCTTGTTCCCCCCTGATGGTTGATATATGCAACAGTCGTCATGTTGTCTGATTGAAACCTTATGAATTTGGCCTTTGCTAGTTGAGGCCAAGCCTTGAGAGCATTGAATATCGCTCTCAGTTCCAGAATGTTTATCGGGAGAAGAGATTCTTCCCGAGACCATAGACCCTGAGCTTTCAGGGAGTTCCAGACCGCGCCCCAGCCCACCAGACTGGCGTCGGTCGTGACAATGACCCACTCTGGTCTGCGGAAGCTCATCCCTTGAGACAGGTTGTCCAGGGTCAGCCACCAACGGAGTGAATCTCTGGTCCTCTGATCTACTTGGATCGTCGGGGACAAGTCTGTATAATCCCCATTCCACTGTCTGAGCATGCACAGTTGTAATGGTCTTAGATGAATCCGCGCAAAAGGAACTATGTCCATTGCCGCAACCATCAAACCTATTACTTCCATGCACTGCGCTATGGAAGGAAGAAGAACAGAATGAAGTACTTGACAAGAGCTTAGAAGTTTTGATTTTCTGGCCTCTGTCAGAAAAATCTTCATTTCTAAGGAGTCTATTATTGTTCCCAAGAAGGGAACTCTTGTTGACGGGAATAGAAAACTTTTTTCTACGTTCACTTTCCACCCGTGAGATCTGAGAAAGGCTAGGACAATGTCCGTATGAGCCTTTGCTTGTGGCAGAGACGACGCTTGAATTAGAATGTCGTCCAAGTAAGGTACTACTGCAATGCCCCTTGGCCTTAGCACCGCTAGAAGGGACCCTAGTACCTTTGTGAAAATTCTTGGAGCAGTGGCTAATCCGAATGGAAGTGCCACAAACTGGTAATGCTTGTCCAGAAAGGCGAATCTTAGGAACCGATGATGTTCCTTGTGGATAGGAATATGTAGATACGCATCCTTTAAATCCACCGTGGTCATGAATTGACCTTCCTGGATGGTAGGAAGAATTGTCCGAATGGTTTCCATTTTGAACGATGGAACCCTGAGAAATTTGTTTAGGATCTTGAGATCCAAAATTGGCCTGAATGTTCCCTCTTTTTTGGGAACTATGAACAGATTGGAGTAAAACCCCATCCCTTGTTCTCCTAATGGAACAGGATGAATCACTCCCATTTTTAACAGGTCTTCTACACAATGTAAGAATGCCTGTCTTTTTATTTGGTCTGAAGACAATTGAGACCTGTGGAACCTTCCCCTTGGGGGTAGTTCCTTGAATTCCAGGAGATAACCTTGAGAAACTATTTCTAGCGCCCAAGGATCCTGAACATCTCTTGCCCAAGCCTGAGCGAAGAGAGAGAGTCTGCCCCCCACCAGATCCGGTCCCGGATCGGGGGCCAGCATCTCATGCTGTCTTGGTAGCGGTAGCAGGCTTCTTGGCCTGCTTACCTTTGTTCCAGCCTTGCATCGGTCTCCAGGCTGGCTTGGTTTGAGAAGAATTACCCTCTTGCTTAGAGGATGTAGAGTTTGAGGCTGGTCCGTTTCTGCGAAAGGGACGAAAATTTGGTTTATTTTTAGCCTTAAAAGACCTATCCTGAGGAAGGGCGTGGCCCTTTCCCCCAGTGATGTCTGAAATAATCTCTTTCAAGTCAGGGCCAAACAGCTTTTTCCCCTTGAAAGGGATGTTAAGCAATTTGTTCTTGGAGGACACATCCGCTGACCAAGACTTTAGCCAAAGCGCTCTGCGCGCCACAATAGCAAAACCTGAATTTTTCGCCGCTAATCTAGCTAATTGCAAAGTGGCGTCTAAGGTAAAAGAGTTAGCCAATTTAAGTGCTTGAACTCTGTCCATAACCTCCTCATAAGAAGATGCTTTATTGAGCGTCTTTTCTAGTTCTTCGAACCAGAAACACGCTGCTGTAGTGACAGGAACAATGCATGAAATTGGTTGTAGAAGGTAACCTTGCTGAACAAACATCTTTTTAAGCAAACCCTCTAATTTTTTATCCATAGGATCTTTGAAAGCACAACTATCTTCTATAGGGATAGTGGTGCGTTTGTTTAGAGTAGAAACCGCCCCCTCGACCTTGGGGACTGTCTGCCATAAGTCCTTCCTGGGGTCGACCATAGGAAATAATTTCTTAAATATAGGGGGAGGGACAAAAGGTATGCCGGGCCTTTCCCATTCTTTATTTACAATGTCCGCCACCCGCTTGGGTATAGGAAAAGCTTCGGGAGGCACCGGGACCTCTAGGAACTTGTCCATCTTACATAATTTCTCTGGAATGACCAAATTGTCACAATCATCCAGAGTAGATAACACCTCCTTAAGCAGAGCGCGGAGATGTTCCAATTTAAATTTGAATGTAATAACGTCAGGTTCAGCTTGTTGAGAAATTTTTCCTGAATCTGAAATTTCTCCCTCAGACAAAACCTCCCTGGCCCCTTCAGACTGGTGTAAGGGCATGTCAGAACCATTATCATCAGCGTCCTCATGCTCTTCAGTATCTAAAACAGAGCAGTCACGCTTTCGCTGATAAGAGGGCATTTTGGCTAAAATGTTTTTAATAGAATTATCCATTACAGCCGTTAATTGTTGCATAGTAAGGAGGATTGGCGCACTAGATGCACTAGGGACCTCCTGAGTGGGCAAGACTGGTGTAGACATGGAAGGAGATGATGCAGTACCATGCTTACTCCCCTCACTTAAGGAATCAGTTTGGGCAACATTATTATCAGTGGCATCATTGTCCCTACTTTGTTTGTCACATTCATCACATATATTTAAATGGAGAGGAACCTTGGCTTCCGAACATACAGAACATCGTCTATCTGCTAGTTCAGACATGTTAATAGGCATAAGCTTGATAACAAAGCACAAAAAACGTTTTAAAATAAAACCGTTACTGTTTCTTTAAATTTTAAACTGAACACACTTTATTACTGAATATGCGAAAAAGTATGAAGGAATTGTTCAAAATTCACCAAAATTTCACCACAGTGTCTTAAAGCCTTAAAAGTATTGCACACCAAATTTGAAAGCTTTAACTCTTAAAATAACGGAACCGGAGCCGTTTTTACATTTAACCCCTATACAGTCCCTGGTATCTGCTTTGCTGAGACCCAACCAAGCCCAGAGGGGAATACGATACCAAATGACGCCTTCAATAAGCTTTTTCAGTGGATCTGAGCTCCTCACACATGCATCTGCATGCCTTGCTTCTCAAAAACAACTGCGCATTAGTGGCGCGAAAATGAGGCTCTGCCTATGACTAGAGAAGGCCCCCAGTGAAAAAGGTGTCCAATACAGTGCCTGCCGTTTTTTTAACAGAATTCCCAAGATTAAAATAACTCTCCAAAGTTATAAACCATTAAATATGCTTATAAAGTAATCGTTTTAGCCCAGAAAAATGTCTACCAGTCTTTAAAGCCCTTGTGAAGCCCTTTATTCTTATATTAAAAATTAAGAAAATGGCTTACCGGATCCCATAGGGAAAATGACAGCTTCCAGCATTACCAAGTCTTGTTAGAAATGTGTCATACCTCAAGCAGCAAAAGTCTGCTCACTGTTTCCCCCAACTGAAGTTAATTCATCTCAACAGTCCTGTGTGGAAACAGCCATCGATTTTAGTAACGGTTGCTAAAATCATTTTCCTCTTACAAACAGAAATCTTCATCTCCTTTCTGTTTCAGAGTAAATAGTACATACCAGCACTATTTTAAAATAACAAACTCTTGATTGAAGAATAAAAACTACATTTAAACACCAAAAAACTCTTAGCCATCTCCGTGGAGATGTTGCCTGTGCAACGGCAAAGAGAATGACTGGGGAAGGCGGAGCCTAGGAGGGATCATGTGACCAGCTTTGCTGGGCTCTTTGCCATTTCCTGTTGGGGAAGAGAATATCCCACAAGTAAGGATGACGCCGTGGACCGGACACACCTATGTTGGAGAAATATATCTACGGGTTGAATTTGTGCATGGATAAGAATAGCTTTATAAAGGTGATATCTTTCTTTATACGGATTAATATAAAATCTGATGAATGAAAGCTACAGTGTTTTTCCACACATAATGATATATCATACATACGGCTAGATTTAGAGTTCGGCGGTAGCCGTCAAAACCAGCGTTAGAGGCTCCTAACGCTGGTTTTGGCCGCCCGCTGGTATTTGGAGTCAGTGATTAAAGGGTCTAACGCTCACTTTACAGCCGCGACTTTTCCATACCGCAGATCCCCCTACGCCATTTGCGTAGCCTATCTTTTCAATGGGATCTTTCTAACGCTGGTATTTAGAGTCGTTTCTGCAGTGAGCGTTAGAGCTCTAACGACAAGATTCCAGCCGCCTGAAAAAAGCAGGAGTTAAGAGCTTTCTGGCTAACGCCGGTTTATAAAGCTCTTAACTACTGTACCCTAAAGTACACTAACACCCATAAACTACCTATGTACCCCTAAACCGAGGTCCCCCCACATCGCCGCCACTCGATTAAAATTTTTAACCCCTAATCTGCCGACCGCCACCTACGTTATACTTATGTACCCCTAATCTGCTGCCCCTAACCCCGCCGACCCCTATATTATATTTATTAACCCCTAACTTGCCCCCCACAACGTCGCCGCAAGCTACTTAAAATAATTAACCCCTAATCTTCCGACCGCAAAGCGCCGCCACCTACGTTATCCCTATGTACCCCTAATCTTCTGCCCCTAACATCGCCGACCCCTATGTTATATTTATTAACCCCTAATCTGCCCCCCACAACGTCGCCGACACCTACCTTCAATTATTAACCCCTAATCTGACGACCGGAGCTCACCGCTATTCTAATAAATGTATTAACCCCTAAAGCTAAGTCTAACCCTAACACTAACACCCCCCTAAGTTAAATATAATTTTTATCTAACGAAATAAATTAACTCTTATTAAATAAATTATTCCTATTTAAAGCTAAATACTTACCTGTAAAATAAATCCTAATATAGCTACAATATAAATTACATTTATATTATAGCTATTTTAGGATTAATATTTATTTTACAGGTAACTTTGTATTTATTTTAACCAGGTACAATAGCTATTAAATAGTTAAGAACTATTTAATAGTTACCTAGTTAAAATAATTACAAATTTACCTGTAAAATAAATCCTAACCTAAGATATAATTAAACCTAACACTACCCTATCAATAAAATAATAAAATAAACTACCTACAATTACCTACAATTAACCTAACACTACACTATCAATAAATTAATTAAACACAATTGCTACAAATAAATACAATTAAATAAACTATCTAAAGTACAAAAAATAAAAAAGAACTAAGTTACAGAAAATAAAAAAATATTTACAAACATAAGAAAAATCTTACAACAATTTTAAACTAATTACACCTACTCTAAGCCCCCTAATAAAATAACAAAGCCCCCCAAAATAAAAAATTCCCTACCCTATTCTAAAATACAAAAATTACAAGCTCTTTTACCTTACCAGCCCTGAACAGGGCCCTTTGCGGGGCATGCCCCAAGAATTTCAGCTCTTTTGCCTGTAAAAAAAAACATACAATACCCCCCCCCCAACATTACAACCCACCACCCACATACCCCTAATCTAACCCAAACCCCCTTAAATAAACCTAACACTAATCCCCTGAAGATCTTCCTACCTTGTCTTCACCATCCAGGTATCACCGATCCGTCCTGGCTCCAAGATGTTCATCCAACCCAAGCGGGGGTTGGCGATCCATAATCCGGTGCTCCAAAGTCTTCCTCCTATCCGGCAAGAAGAGGACATCCGGACCGGCAAACATCTTCTCCAAGCGGCATCTTCTATGTTCTTCCATCCGATGACGACCGGCTCCATCTTGAAGACCTCCAGCGCGGATCCATCCTCTTCTTCCGACGACTAGACGACGAATGACGGTTCCTTTAAGGGACGTCATCCAAGATGGCGTCCCTCGAATTCCGATTGGCTGATAGGATTCTATCAGCCAATCGGAATTAAGGTAGGAATTTTCTGATTGGCTGATGGAATCAGCCAATCAGAATCAAGTTCAATCCGATTGGCTGATCCAATCAGCCAATCAGATTGAGCTCGCATTCTATTGGCTGTTCCGATCAGCCAATAGAATGCGAGCTCAATCTGATTGGCTGATTGGATCAGCCAATCGGATTGAACTTGATTCTGATTGGCTGATTCCATCAGCCAATCAGAAAATTCCTACCTTAATTCCGATTGGCTGATAGAATCCTATCAGCCAATCGGAATTCGAGGGACGCCATCTTGGATGACGTCCCTTAAAGGAACCGTCATTCGTCGTCTAGTCGTCGGAAGAAGAGGATGGATCCGCGCTGGAGGTCTTCAAGATGGAGCCGGTCGTCATCGGATGGAAGAACATAGAAGATGCCGCTTGGAGAAGATGTTTGCCGGTCCGGATGTCCTCTTCTTGCCGGATAGGAGGAAGACTTTGGAGCACCGGATTATGGATCGCCAACCCCCGCTTGGGTTGGATGAACATCTTGGAGCCAGGACGGATCGGTGATACCTGGATGGTGAAGACAAGGTAGGAAGATCTTCAGGGGATTAGTGTTAGGTTTATTTAAGGGGGTTTGGGTTAGATTAGGGGTATGTGGGTGGTGGGTTGTAATGTTGGGGGGGGGGGTATTGTATGTTTTTTTTTACAGGCAAAAGAGCTGAAATTCTTGGGGCATGCCCCGCAAAGGGCCCTGTTCAGGGCCGGTAAGGTAAAAGAGCTTGTAATTTTTGTATTTTAGAATAGGGTAGGGAATTTTTTATTTTGGGGGGCTTTGTTATTTTATTAGGGGGCTTAGAGTAGGTGTAATTAGTTTAAAATTGTTGTAAGATTTTTCTTATGTTTGTAAATATTTTTTTATTTTCTGTAACTTAGTTCTTTTTTATTTTTTGTACTTTAGATAGTTTATTTAATTGTATTTATTTGTAGCAATTGTGTTTAATTAATTTATTGATAGTGTAGTGTTAGGTTAATTGTAGGTAATTGTAGGTAGTTTATTTTATTATTTTATTGATAGGGTAGTGTTAGGTTTAATTATATCTTAGGTTAGGATTTATTTTACAGGTAAATTTGTAATTATTTTAACTAGGTAACTATTAAATAGTTCTTAACTATTTAATAGCTATTGTACCTGGTTAAAATAAATACAAAGTTACCTGTAAAATAAATATTAATCCTAAAATAGCTATAATATAAATGTAATTTATATTGTAGCTATATTAGGATTTATTTTACAGGTAAGTATTTAGCTTTAAATAGGAATCATTTATTTAATAAGAGTTAATTTATTTCGTTAGATAAAAATTATATTTAACTTAGGGGGGTGTTAGTGTTAGGGTTAGACTTAGCTTTAGGGGTTAATACATTTATTAGAATAGCGGTGAGCTCCGGTCGGCAGATTAGGGGTTAATAATTGAAGGTAGGTGTCGGCGATGTTAGGGAGGGCAGATTAGGGGTTAATACTATTTATGATAGGGTTAGTGAGGCGGATTAGGGGTTAATAACTTTATTATAGTAGCGCTCAGGTCCGCTCGGCAGATTAGGGGTTAATAAGTGTAGGTAGGTGTCGGCGACGTTGTGGGGGGCAGATTAGGGGTTAATAAATATAACATAGGGGTCGGCGATGTTAGGGCAGCAGATTAGGGGTACATAGGGATAACGTAGGTGGCGGCGGTTTACGGAGCGGCAGATTAGGGGTTAAAAGTGTAATGCAGGGGTCAGCGATAGCGGGGGCGGCAGATTAGGGGTTAATAAGTGTAAGGCTAGGGGTGTTTAGACTCGGGGTACATGTTAGAGTGTTAGGTGCAGACGTAGGAAGTGTTTCCCCATAGGAAACAATGGGGCTGCGTTAGGAGCTGAACGCTGCTTTTTTGCAGGTGTTAGGTTTTTTTTTCAGCTCAAACAGCCCCATTGTTTCCTATGGGAGAATCGTGCACGAGCACGTTTTTGATGCCGGCCGCGTCCGTAAGCAACTCTGGTATCGAGAGTTGCATTTGCGGTAAAAATGCTCTACGCTCCTTTTTTGGAGCCTAACGCAGCATTTGTTTGAACTCTCGATACCAGAGTTAAATTTATGGTGCGGCCAGAAAAAAACCCGCGGAGCGTTAACAGCCCTTTTACCGCCAAACTCCAAATCTAGCCGATAGACTTTAGGGGAACTTTACCATCACTTTAAACCTCAGTCAAGACATTGCAAAAGCTGTAGATTTTATATTAAACCAAACTCTTACACTTTTCTTGCTACATTAGATAAACAACTGCAAGTTACCTACCCCATTATTAAATCTGAAATATCCTATACATTTTAAAAATAGTTGATAGCCTTTGTTCATAACATATAGATACATATGAGTGTATTAAAGGGACATTAAACTGTTGGGCACAACTACAAGAGCACAGTTACTAATCACTATAATATTGGTTGTACTCCTATCCTTGTGCTTTTTTCAAAGCCAATCTCTTATTTTAACCCCTTAAAGTTGCCAGATTATAAAGCTCCACCTCTTCATAATAGAAGCTGCCATCTTGGAGATTAGGCATTCTCACAAGCTGTGATAGATGCAGTGTTTATTTATAGATCAAGTGAGCTTTTTGACACCTGAATAATGTGCTTCAGGTTAGGGATCACATGCTATATAATGCACACAAACTCCAAGCAAATAATACAGTCGTCAAAAAGCTGACATCATCTGTAAGTGTGCACTGTTTCCGTCTGAATAACAAAGCTCCAAGATGGCAGCATGAAGAGGTGGGGCTTCACCATCTGGCAACTTTAAAGGGTTAAAAGAAAAGATTGGCTTTGAATAGCTGCAGGACATAAGGAAAAGCAATATCATAGTGAGTAGTAATATTCTATTGTAGTTGTGTCAAGCAGTTTAATGTCCCTTTAAATCACAGTGGAAACCACAAGGGCAATGTTCAGGAATCCTAGGACTGTATTTGACATATCATGTTTCAGATCTGTAATCAAGTGACTGGCATCTATTGTGATTGAGAACTTTATGTATTTTTGTTCTGTTAGATGCATCATGATTTTTAGTTCAGTGTCATCCGTGTGCAGAATGGACCATCAAAATGTTATAAAAAGCTCATAATTTTCTCTTGTGAAAGTTAAATTGTGTCAACCATCTTTTCATATTGCTTTTCTTTATATTGTCTTATGTTTAGATGTTTAGAAAATGTATACAAATATCACACAAACATCACAAAATAGTGCTTTATTCCATACCCATGTTTGTATAAGTTTGATGACCATCATTTGCAAACAATCTCTTACAAGGAAACACTTACTTGCAGCTTCAATAAATTTGTAATAGGAATCATAGGTAATCACTGGGATAGGTAAGTCCCTGAAGTACAGTTTCAGTGCTCCAGCAATGATGTTTATGTCTGGATAGATGTTACCAGAGATGTCAGCCTTGTCACCGTCTGCAAAAGCAATAGAAGGATGTAACAATATCACATGAGTAAAGGTAAGAAAACAACTACTGTTTATTTTCTTTACAGGGTACCATGATACAGAAATTAAATAACATTAGCTTACAAGACCCACAAAAGAACACAGATCATAGACATGCTATACAGACATCTTCAGTTACATTAGATAGATAGGTCAAAATTGTGGTATTGAATTCATCTTTGCTTTAACACCCAAATAAACTTTCAGAAAAATAAATATCAACTAAAACAATTGGTACCCCCCTTTTTTTTTTTCTTGTGTATTTTATCTATAACATAGGCTTCCATAGATCCTTTAAGTAAGCATAGTTAAGCTATATAACATAACGATAAAAAGTGTCACTCTACTTCGGTGACAAAAAAATAAATAAATCCCTACATGTGTCTTCAGATAGAAGGTTGACAGTGACGGCAAAAAAAAAAAAAAGACAGGAACAAACTCCTAATCTCTCGCTCCCTCCCTCACTTTATGACAAACTCCTCTGGAGTGTGTCCTCTACATATTTACATGTAGTAAAAGGAGCAAGTAATTGGGCTTGTGTATTATTTTCATATGTTTTTAAAGAAACTGAGCCATTTATTACAATATTTTTTGATATTCTGGTCCGATCCAACGGTACTATCAAACTGTTCCATTACATCTTGTTTTAGCATTAAATTGGTCAGATTATGAATAGAAGGTTCTTGTTTGTTCTTCCAATTTTAAAGTATTAGATATCTTCCAGAATCGTGGAGTTAATAAATCGGATATTAACATATCTGGTAGATTCAAAGTCAACAAGCAGAAGAACATGTTGTTTCTCTAGCTTAATAGAGACATGTAGCGTTTTGCTCAGCCAAAAACTATGCCGTGACCAGTATTTCTGGATTTTGGGGAAGTTCCAGAACATGTATTAAATCGGCACTGGGATTGAAGCAGTGAGGACACTTATTAACTATAAGCCAGATTACGAGTTTTGAGCGCTATAGGGAAATTAACGAATGCAACATTTTCGGCGTTATTTCACCTCCCTATATAAAAAAGCAGGCTTGTGCGGGCGATATGGTGGTGTTGAGCGCCGCATCGAAATCAAGCACTGCTTTGACGTGGTCGTGCACAATTTCCCCATAGACATCAATGGGGAGAGCCGGCAAAAAAAGCCTAACACCTGCGATCGCGGAAACAAAGCTCCTTAACGCAGCCCCATTGATGTCTATGGGGAAAGAAAAAGTTACGTTTAAACCTAACACCCTAGCATAAACCCCACGTCTAAACACCCCTAATCTGCTGCCCCTAACATCGCCGCCACTTACATTACAGTTATTAACCCCATAATCTGCTCCCTCTAACATCGCCGCCACTTACATTACAGTTATTAACCCCTAATCTGCCGCGCCTATTGTCGCTGCCACTATACTAAATTATTAAACCCTAAACCTAACCCTAAGCATAAACCTAACCCCTTACGTAACCCTAAGCCTAAATCTAACCCTAACACTCCCTAACTTAAATATAATTAAAATAAATCTAAATAAACCTTACAATTATTAAATAAATAATTCATATTTAAAACTAAATACATACTTACCTGTAAAAAAAAAAAACCTAAGCTAGCTACAAAATAACTAATAGTTATATTGTAGCTATCTTAGGTTTTATTTTTATTTCACAGGTAAGTTTGTATTTATTTTAACTAGGTAGACTAGTTAGACTAGTTAGTAAATAGTTATTTCCTATTTACTAGCTACCTAGTTAAAAAAATACAAAGAAACCTGTAAAATAAAACCTAACCTGCCTTACACTAAAACCTAACATTACAATAAAATGAAATAAATTAAATTAATAAAATACAATTTACTAACTTACAACAAACCCCCCCCCACTAAATTACAAAAAATAAAAAACACGAAATTATCAAAAATAAAAACGAATTACTCCTAATCTAATAGCCCTATCAAAATAAAAAAAAATCTAGCCTACACTAAACTGCCAATGGCCCTTAAAAGGGCCTTTTGCAGGGCATTGCCCCAATGAAATCAGCTCTTTTACATTGCAATAAAAAATACAAACAACCCCCCCAACAGTAAAACCCACCACCCACCCCACCAAATAAAAACCTAATAAACCTAAGCTAAACATTGCCCTGAAAAGGGCATTTGGATGGGCATTGTCCTTAAAAAGGCATTTAGCTCTTTTACGAATTGCACAAAACCCTAACCTAAAAAATCCCCCCAAACAAACAAAAAACCCTTAAACAACCTAACACTAACCCCCGACGATCCACTTACAGTTATTGAAGTCCAGACATCCATCCATCCTTCTCCAGCCGGCGAAGTCCTCATCCAAGCGGCAAGAAGTCTTCATCCAGACGGCCTCTTCGAACTTCATCCAGCCGGCGAAGTCCTCATCCAATCGAGAAGAAGACTTCATCCAGACGGCATCTTCTATCTTCATCCATCCGGCGCGGAGCCAATAGCCAATAGGATTGAGCTCTCATTCTATTGGCTGTTCCAATCAACTCGTAATTATTATTTTTTTTACAGGTAAAAGAGCTGATTACTTTGGGGCAATGCCCCGCAAAAAGCCCTTTTAAGGGCTATTTGTAATTTAGTATAGGGTAGGGATTTTTATTATTTGGAGGGGCTTTTTTATTTTATTAGGCGGATTAGATTAGGTGTAATTAGTTTAAAATTCTTGTAATTATTTTATTTTTTTCTGTAATTTAGTGTTTTTTTTTTGTACTTTAGTTTATTTAATTTAATTGTAATTAATTGTAGTTAATTTAGTTAATGATAGTGTAGTGTTAGGTGTAATTGTAACTTAGGTTAGGGTTTATTTTACTGGTATATTTGTACTTATTTTAACTAGGAAGTTATTAAATAGTTAATAACTATTTAATAACTATTGTACCTAGTTAAAATAAATACAAAGTTGCCTGTAAAATAAAAATAAACCTTAAGCTAGCTAAAATGTTTAGGGTTTTATTTATATAGTAGCTATCTTAGGGTTTATTTTATAGGTAAGTATTTAGTTTTAAATAGGAATAATTTATTTAATTGTAGTAATTTTATTTAGTTTTATTTAAATTATATTTAAGTTAGGGGGGTGTTAGACTTAGGTTTAGGGGTTAATAAATTTAATATAGTAGCAGCAACGATGGGGGCGGCAGATTAGGGGTTAATAATTGTAGGTTATGGCGACATAGGGGACGGGAGATTAGGGGTTAATAAATAAAAAGTAGGTGTCGGCAATGTTGGGGGCAGCAGATTAGGGGTTCATATGGATAATGTAGGTGGCAGCGGTGCCCGGAGCGGCAGATTAGGGGTTAAAAATATAATGCAGGTGTCAGCGATGTTTGGGACGGCAGATTAGGGGTTAATAAGTGTAAGATTAGGGGTGTTTAGATTCTGGGTTCATGTTAGTGTGTTAGGTGTAGACATAACTTTTATTTTCCCATAGGAATCAATGGGGCTGCGTTAGAAGCTGAACGCTGCTTTTTTGCAGGTGTTAGGTTTTTTTTCCAGCCGATTCTGCCCCATTGATTCCTATGGGGAAATCGTGCACGAGCACGTTTTGCCAGCTCACCGCTACCGTATGCAGCGCTGGTATTGGGGTGAGATGTGGAGCTAAAGTTTGCTCTACGCTCACCTTTTTGCGGCTAACGCCGGGTTTAAAAAAACAAAAACGTAATACCAGCGTTGTCTTAAGTGAGCGGTGAGAAAAAACTGCTCGTTAGCAATGCACCCCTGTTACCGCAAAACTCGTAATCTCTGTGTATATGAGGAGTAGAGTATAATTTTTTTTAAAAATTAAAAAATTATTTCCTTATTTTTTGGGGTTCTGTTAGCAAGTTACCATTCTATTTAATCCTGTTAAAAGACTTATGTTTTTCTTTTGATTTTACACATTTAGCTCAAAATTTGCCTATCTTGTCCCCATATCTGTAGAATCTGGCACTAGATCTAAGATCCTTTATAGTATTCTTCTGTTCATTGATCACCTCCCATTCAGTTCTCTCGATTGGGACAGCCTATATATACGTTATATCTATTTTTAAGATGATTTGAGATAGAGAGTTCTTTCCTATTGATCTTTCTTCCAGTTGGAATAATATGTTCTAATCTCCCCCCTAAGGACCGCTTTAACGGCTTCCCAGAAGACCTCATGCTTATATATATACTGTATATATATATATATATATATATATATATATATATATATATATATATATATATATATATATATATATATATATATAATTGATTGTCTTTTTTGTATACATTCCATTTTTGAATTAGCCAGTTCTTAAATTTAGCATTGGATGCTAAAAACCGAGGAAATCTATAGCATCTTGTTATATCATTAATGCCTTCTCCCCAAGATATTTCTAATGAGATTGTTGCATGATTAGAAAGTATAAAGTTTCCTATCCCTGCTTCCGGGTTGAGACTAAAGATTCTGTCTGAGGTAAAAAAAAAGTCTAATCTGGAAAGGGATATATACTTCTTAGATTCACATCTGAATGCTCTAGTACTTAGATTAGAAAAGCGCCACACATCTCTTAGCTTTAGAGCATTACAGAAGTTTTTGAGTGGTTTATCTATCGATCTCCTTATTTTTCTCTTTTTATCAGTGCTTACATGTTGCAACCTATCTATATTATTAAATACCATGTTGAAGTCACCTACCACTATTAGGTTAGTATCCAAAGATTCATATCATTTACTCGAGTTCTGACTAAAAATCTGCATCAAGCCTATTAGTGCCATAGACGTTACAGATTACAAATTTCTTATCCTTAATTAAAATTTTAATCATAATATATCTCTTATTTGGATCTGTGGGGCCTATCTATCGAGCTCCAACCGCTGCTCCATAACCAGTCCGCCTGCTCTGAGGAGGCGGACAGAGATCGCCGCAATTCAACCTGATCGAATACGATCGGGTTGATTGACACCTGCTTGCTAGCGGTCGATTGGCTGCGAATCTGCAGGGGGTGGTGTTGCACCAGCAGTTCACAAGAGCTGCTGGTGCAATGCTGAATGCGGAGAGCGTATTCAGCAAGGTCTTTCGGACATGATCCGCAATGTTGGATCATGTCCGACAGGCCTTTCCTAAATAGGCCCCTATTTCTTTTTGTAAAATTTGATAGTCTAATTTACTATCCAGTAGTATTTCCAGTCCCTTTTTCCTGGCTGCGCATGGCGTAGCTATTACCTCTTTTACCCAGTTAGTTTTCAATTTTTCATTTACTACTTTAGATAAATGGGTCTCTTGTAATAGCGCAATATCTGCTCTATCCTTTTTGAGAGATGTCAAAATACGTTTTCGTTTTATTGTGCTGGTGATGCCCCCGACATTCCAAGATACTATTTTAATATTGGCCATGTGTCAAGTAGCTTAGCCTAAAAAGGAGGCCCACAGTGTGAGAACAAGAGGGAGGCCCACAAATGTTAGGAGAGGGATGAGAGAGAGAGACAAATTTTTTTTTGGTATATATATATATATATATATATATATATATATATATATATATATATATATATATATACAAAATAAATTTTAATTTCTATCCATAATAATCGTACATTTAGTTGCCGTTAGGGTCACTGTTCTTCTGTAAAAATTCTAGAGCTTCCTGGTCTGATTTAAACATAATTATTTTATCATTTATAATAACTTTAATATGTGCTGGATATATCATTCTAGCAAAAAAAACCTGCATTTACTAATTTGGTACAATGCGGGGCCATGACTTTCCTTCTAGCAGAGGTTTGTGCAGAGAAGTCCTGAAAACATAATTTATGCTTACCTGATAAATTCCTTTCTTCTGTTGTGTGATCAGTCCACGGGTCATCATTACTTCTGGGATATAACTCCTCCCCAACAGGAAATGCAAGAGGATTCACCCAGCAGAGCTGCATATAGCTCCTCCCCTCTACGTCACTCCCAGTCATTCGACCAAGAATCAACGAGAAAGGAGAAACCAAGGGTGAAGTGGTGACTGGAGTATAATTTAAAAGATATTTACCTGCCTTAAAAAACAGGGCGGGCCGTGGACTGATCACACAACAGAAGAAAGGAATTTATCAGGTAAGCATAAATTATGTTTTCTTCTGTTATGTGTGATCAGTCCACGGGTCATCATTACTTCTGGGATACCAATACCAAAGCAAAAGTACACGGATGACGGGAGGGATAGGCAGGCTCATTATACAGAAGGAACCACTGCCTGAAGAACCTTTCTCCCAAAAATAGCCTCCGAAGAAGCAAAAGTGTCAAATTTGTAAAATTTGGAAAAAGTATGAAGCGAAGACCAAGTTGCAGCCTTGCAAATCTGTTCAACAGAGGCCTCATTCTTAAAGGCCCAAGTGGAAGCCACAGCTCTAGTAGAATGAGCTGTAATTCTTTCAGGAGGCTGCTGTCCAGCAGTCTCATAGGCTAAACGAATTATGCTACGAAGCCAGAAGGAGAGAGAGGTAGCCGAAGCCTTATGACCTCTCCTCTGACCAGAGTACACGACAAACAGGGAAGACGTTTGTCGAAAATCCTTAGTTGCCTGCAAGTAGAACTTGAGGGCACGAACTACATCCAGATTGTGTAGAAGACGTTCCTTCTTTGAAGAAGGATTCGGGCACAGGGAAGGCACCACGATCTCTTGATTGATGTTCCTGTTAGTGACTACCTTAGGTAAGAACCCGGGTTTTGTACGCAGAACTACCTTATCTGAATGAAAAATCAAATAAGGAGAATCACAATGTAAAGCTGATAACTCAGAGACTCTCCGAGCCGAAGAAATAGCCATTAAAAATAACACTTTCCAAGATAACAACTTTATATCAATGGAATGAAGGGGTTCAAACGGAACTCCTTGTAGGACGTTAAGAACAAGGTTTAAACTTCATGGCGGAGCAACAGTTTTAAACACAGGCTTGATCCTAGCTAAAGCCTGACAAAAGGCCTGGACGTCTGGATTTTCTGACAGACGCCTGTGTAACAAGATGGACAGAGCTGAGATCTGCCCCTTTAATGAGCTAGCCGATAAACCCTTTTCTAAACCTTCTTGTAGAAAGGACAATATCCTAGGAATCCTAACCTTACTCCAGGAGTAACCTTTGGATTCGCACCAGTATAGGTATTTACGCCATATCTTATGGTAAATCCTTCTGGTAACAGGCTTCCTAGCCTGTATCAGGGTATCAATAACCGACTCAGAAAAACCACGTTTTGATAAAATCAAGCGTTCAATTTCCAAGCAGTCAGCTTCAGAGAAGTTAGATTTTGATGTTTGAATGGACCCTGTATCAGAAGGTCCTGTCTTAGAGGTAGAGACCAAGGCGGACAGGATGACATGTCCACTAGATCTGCATACCAAGTCCTGCGTGGCCATGCAGGCGCTATTAGAATCACTGATGCTCTCTCCTGTTTGATTTTGGCAATCAATCGAGGAAGCAGCGGGAAGGGTGGAAACACATAAGCCATCCCGAAGTTCCAAGGTGCTGTCAAAGCATCTATCAGAACCGCTCCCGGATCCCTGGATCTGGACCCGTAGCGAGGAAGTTTGGCGTTCTGGCGAGACGCCATGAGATCTATCTCTGGTTTGCCCCAACGTCGAAGTATTTGGGCAAAGACCTCCGGATGAAGTTCCCACTCCCCCGGATGAAAAGTCTGGCGACTCAAGAAATCCGCCTCCCAGTTCTCCACTCCCGGGATGTGGATTGCTGACAGGTGGCAAGAGTGAGACTCTGCCCAGCGAATTATCTTTGATACTTCCATCATTGCTAGGGAGCTTCTTGTCCCTCCTTGATGGTTGATGTAAGCTACAGTCGTGATGTTGTCCGACTGAAACCTGATGAACCCCCGAGTTTTTAACTGGGGCCAAGTCAGAAGGGCATTGAGAACAGCTCTCAATTCCAGAATGTTTATTGGCAGGAGACTTTCCTCCTGATTCCATTGTCCCTGAGTCTTCAGAGAATTCCAGACAGCGCCCCAACCTAGTAGGCTGGCGTCTGTTGTTACAATTGTCCAGTCCGGCCTGCTGAATGGCATCCCCCTGGACAGATGTGGCCGAGAAAGCCACCATAGAAGAGAGTTTCTGGTCTCTTGATCCAGATTCAGAGTAGGGGACAAGTCTGAGTAATCCCCATTCCACTGACTCAGCATGCACAATTGCAGCGGTCTGAGATGTAGACGTGCAAAGGGTACTATGTCCATTGCTGCTACCATTAAGCCGATCACCTCCATGCATTGAGCTACTGACGGGAGTTGAATGGAATGAAGGACACGGCATGCATTTAGAAGCTTTGTTAATCTGCCTTCTGTCAGATAAATCTTCATTTCTGCAGAATCTATAAGAGTCCCCAAGAATGGAACTCTTGTGAGAGGAAAGAGAGAACTCTTCTTTTCGTTCACTTTCCATCCATGCGACCTTAGAAATGCCAGAACTAACTCTGTATGAGACTTGGCAGTTTGAAAGCTTGAAGCTTGTATCAGAATGTCGTCTAGGTACGGAGCTACCGAAATTCCTCGCGGTCTTAGTACCGCCAGAAGGGCACCCAGAACCTTTGTGAAGATTCTTGGAGCCGTAGCCAATCCGAATGGAAGAGCTACAAACTGGTAATGCCTGTCTAAGAAGGCAAACCTTAGATACCGGTAATGATCTTTGTGAATCGGTATGTGAAGGTAAGCATCCTTTAAATCCACTGTGGTCATGTACTGACCCTTTTGAATCATGGGTAAGATTGTCCGAATAGTTTCCATTTTGAACGATGGAACTCTTAGGAATTTGTTTAGGATCTTTAAATCCAAGATTGGCCTGAAAGTTCCCTCTTTTTTGGGAACCACAAACAGGTTTGAGTAAAACCCTTGTCCTTGTTCCGACCGCGGAACCGGATGGATCACTCCCATTAATAACAGATCTTGTACACAGCGTAGAAACGCTTCTTTCTTTATCTGGTTTGTTGACAACCTTGACAGATGAAATCTCCCTCTTGGGGGAGAGAATTTGAAGTCTAGAAGGTATCCCTGAGATATGATCTCTAGCGCCCAGGGATCCTGAACATCTCTTGCCCAAGCCTGGGCGAAGAGAGAAAGTCTGCCCCCCACTAGATCCGGTCCCGGATCGGGGGCCCTCGGTTCATGCTGTCTTTGGGGCAGCAGCAGGTTTCCTGGCCTGCTTGCCCTTGTTCCAGGACTGGTTAGGTTTCCAGCCTTGTCTGTAACGAGCAACAGCTCCTTCCTGTTTTGGTGCAGTGGAAGTTGGTGCTGTTCCTGCTTTGAAATTCCGAAAAGGACGAAAATTAGACTGTCTAGCCTTAGCTTTGGCTTTGTCTTGAGGCAGGGCGTGGCCCTTACCTCCTGAAATGTCAGCGATAATTTCTTTCAAACCGGGCCCAAATAAAGTTTGCCCCTTGAAAGGTATATTAAGTAATTTGGACTTAGAAGTTACATCAGCTGACCAGGATTTTAGCCACAGCGCCCTACGTGCCTGAATGGCGAATCCTGAGTTCTTAGCCGTAAGTTTGGTTAAATGTACTACGGCCTCCGAAATGAATGAATTAGCTAGTTTAAGGACTCTGAGCCTGTCCGTAATGTCGTCCAGCGTAGCTGAACTAAGGTTCTCTTCCAGAGACTCAATCCAAAATGCTGCCGCAGCCGTAATCGGCGCGATGCATGCAAGGGGTTGCAATATAAAACCTTGTTGAACAAACATTTTCTTAAGGTAACCCTCTAATTTTTTATCCATTGGATCTGAAAAAGCACAGCTATCCTCCACCGGGATAGTGGTACGCTTAGCTAAAGTAGAAACTGCTCCCTCCACCTTAGGGACCGTTTGCCATAAGTCCCGTGTGGTGGCGTCTATTGGAAACATCTTTCTAAATATTGGAGGGGGTGAGAACGGCACACCGGGTCTATCCCACTCCTTAGTAACAATTTCAGTTAGTCTCTTAGGTATAGGAAAAACGTCAGTACTCGCCGGTACCGCAAAGTATTTATCCAACCTACACAATTTCTCTGGTATTGCAACAGTGTTACAATCATTAAGAGCCGCTAAAACCTCCCCTAGTAATACACGGAGGTTCTCCAATTTAAATTTAAAATTTGAAATATCTGAATCCAATCTGTTTGGATCAGAACCGTCACCCACAGAATGAAGCTCTCCGTCCTCATGCTCTGCAAGCTGTGACGCAGTATCAGACATGGCCCTAGTATTATCAGCGCACTCTGTTCTCACCCCAGAGTGATCACGCTTGCCTCTTAGTTCTGGTAATTTAGCCAAAACTTCAGTCATAACAGTAGCCATATCTTGTAATGTTATCTGTAATGGCCGCCCAGATGTACTAGGCGCCACCATATCACGCACCTCCCGGGCGGGAGATGCAGGTACTGACACGTGAGGCGAGTTAGTCGGCATAACTCTCCCCTCGCTGTTTGGTGAAATTTGTTCAATTTGTACAGATTGGCTTTTATTTAAAGTAGCATCAATACAGTTAGTACATAAATTTCTATTGGGCTCCACCTTGGCATTGGAACAAATGACACAGGTATCTTCCTCTGAATCAGACATGTTTAACACACTAGCAATAAACTTGCAACTTGGTTACAATCTTATTTAACAAAAACGTACTGTGCCTCAAAGAAGCACTAAACGATTAAATGACAGTTGAAATAATGAACTGAAAAAACAGTTATAGCATCAATCCTTAAAAACAACACAACTTTTAGCAAAGGTTTGTTCCCATTAGTAAAGTAACAATAATTAAATTTGAAACATAAAAATTACAGAGCAACGTTTTTAATCACAGTCAATATATAAGTCTCACAGCTCTGCTGAGAGAATCTACCTCCCTCCAAAGAAGTTTGAAGACCCCTGAGTTCTGTTAGAGATGAACCGGATCATGCAGGAAATACAAGAGTAACTGACTGGAAATTTTTGATGCGTAGCAAAGAGCGCCAAAAACGGCCCCTCCCCCTCACACACAGCAGTGAGAGAGAAACGAAACTGTCACAATTAAAACAAGCAACTGCCAAGTGGAAAAATAATGCCCAAACATTTATTCACTCAGTACCTCAGAAAATGCAAACGATTCTACATTCCAGCAAAAAACGTTTAACATAATAAATACCTATTAAAAGGTTTAATGTACTTTTAACAGAGTAATTCCAGTGAAATACCATCCCCAGAATACTGAAGTGTAGAGTATACATACATGTCATTATAACGGTATGGCAGGATTTTCTCATCAATTCCATTCAGAAAATAAAAACTGCTACATACCTCAATGCAGATTCATCTGCCCGCTGTCCCCTGATCTGAAGCTTTTACCTCCCTCAGATGGCCGAGAAACAGCAATATGATCTTAACTACTCCGGTTAAAATCATAGTAAAAACTCTGGTAGATTCTTCTTCAAACTCTGCCAGAGAGGCAATAACACGCTCCGGTGCTATTGTAAAATAACAAACTTTTGATTGAAGTTATAAAAACTAAGTATAATCACCATAGTCCTCTCACACATCCTATCTAGTCGTTGGGTGCAAGAGAATGACTGGGAGTGACGTAGAGGGGAGGAGCTATATGCAGCTCTGCTGGGTGAATCCTCTTGCATTTCCTGTTGGGGAGGAGTTATATCCCAGAAGTAATGATGACCCGTGGACTGATCACACATAACAGAAGAAATAATAATATCTTGTTATGTGCTATTTCCAGGTCTTTACTTCCTCTGTAGGCTCTTAAAATAGATATATTGTCTTACAAATTTAGAAACTTGATTATTACGGGCCTTCTCTGCAACATATTATCTATCATTGGTTTCTTTGGTCCTATTCTATGTGCTCTTTCTATTGGGATATTCCTTTCTTGAGTAGACCCGCGACCCTGGAACTGAAGACTGGCGACCACAGAGCCATGGAGCGTGGAGGATCCTCTTCATACGATCGCCGCCGTACACTGAATAGTGAATTCAAGGTACACGATTAAAGATGGTGTCCCTTGAATTCCTATTGGCTGATTTGATTCTTCAAATTCAAATCAGTCAATACGATGAGAGCTACTGAAATCCTATTGGCTGAATTCTGCGCCAGATTGTTCCTGGAAGAAGAAAGAGGTCGCCGCTTGGAAGAAGACTTCACCACCTGGAACAGGACCTTCTCCGGTGGACTTCAGGAAAGGTGAGTACCAACCTGGGTGTTAGACTTAGATTTTTTTTTAAGGGTTTTTTGGGGGAGTTTTATTTAGATTAGGGATGGGCATTAAAAGAGCTAAATGGCCTTTTAAGGGCAATGCCCAAACAAATGCCCAAACAAATGCCCTTCTCAGTACAATGGGTAGTTTAGGTTTTTTAGTGTTAGGTTCTTTTATTTTGGGAGGTTTGGTGGGTGGGGGGTTTTACTGTTAGGGGGATTTAGATTTTTTTCTGTAAAAGAGCTGTTTATCTTGGTGCAATATCCACTTTTAAGGGCTACTGGCAGTTTATTCTTAGATTAGGGGGTATTTTTATTTGGGGGGGGGGGCTTTTTTATTTTCACAGGGATTAGGTTTAATTTTGTAAACTTTGGTAATTTGTTTTTTGTTTTCTGTAATATTAGATTTTTTTTATTTTCTATAATATAGGTTAATTTAAACTTAGATTTAATTTTTTTATATATATTTTTTTGTTTTTGTTTTTTAGATTAGGGATGGGCAGCAAAAGAGCTGAGTGCCCTTTTAAGGGCAATGACCATACAAATGCCCTTTTCAGGGCAATGGATAGTTTAGGGTTTTTTAGTGTTTTGGGGGGGTGGTGGGTTTTATTGTTAGGGGGAAATAGAATTTTTGGTAACTGCAAAAGAACTTAGGGCAATGCCCTACAAAAAGCCCTTATAAGGGCTATTGGTAGTTTAGCATTAGATAAGGGGGTGTTTTTATTTTGAGGGGCTTTTTATTTTCATAGGGATTAGGTTTTATTTTTGATAATTTGTTTATTTTTTTCTGTAGTTCAATTTTTTTTTAATTTAACAACACATAGACAGAGGGGAGAGAGAGCAAATGAGAGGGGAGAGAGAGCAAAAGAGAGGGGGGAGAGCAAAATAGAGGGGGGAGAGATCAAAAGAGGTGGAGAGAGAGCAAAAGAGAGGGGGGAGAGAGAGCAAAAGAGAGGGGGGAGAGAGAGCAAAAGAGAGGGGGGAGAGAGAGAGCAAAAGAGAGGGGAGAGAGCAAAAGAGAGGGGAGAGAGCAAAAGAGAGGGGAGAGAGCAAAAGAGAGGGGAGAGAGCAAAAGAGAGGGGAGAGCAAAAGAGAGGGGAGAGAGCAAAAGAGAGGGGGAGAGAGAGCAAAAGAGGGGAGAGAGAGTAAAAGAGAGTGGAGAGAGAGCAAAAGAGAGGGGAGAGAGAGCAAAAGAGAGGGGAGAGAGAGCAAAAGAGAGGGGAGAGAGAGCAAAAGAGAGGGGAGAGAGAGCAAAAGAGAGGGGAGAGAGAGCAAAAGAGGGTAGAGAGAGAGAGAGCAAAAGAGAGGGGAGAGCAAAACAGAGGGGGAGAGAGAGAGAGCAAAAGAGAGGGGGGAGAGAGAGCAAAAGGGGTTGCGAAAGAATCCACCTGGATGGATTCTTTCACCACAAAAGAAGCAGGGTAAGTAGCACTCTTAATTAATCAATCAAGAAATACAGGTGCATCCTAGAATAATAAATATCTAACAACGTGAACAAGAGAGTAGAAACCTAAAATACAGGATTTAGATTTATTTCTGTAAAAACATAATTTATGCTTACCTGATAAATTCCTTTCTTCTGTTGTGCGATCAGTCCACGGGTCATCATTACTTCTGGGATATAACTCCTCCCCAACAGGAAATGCAAGAGGATTCACCCAGCAGAGCTGATACAGCTCCTCCCCTCTACGTCAGTCCCAGTCATTCGACCAAGAATCAACGAGAAAGGAGTAACCAAGGGTGAAGTGGTGACTGGAGTATAATTTAAAAAATATTTACCTGCCTTAAAAAACAGGGCGGGCCGTGGACTGATCGCACAACAGAAGAAAGGAATTTATCAGGTAAGCATAAATTATGTTTTCTTCTGTTATGTGCGATCAGTCCACGGGTCATCATTACTTCTGGGATACCAATACCAAAGCAAAAGTACACGGATGACGGGAGGGATAGGCAGGCTCATTATATAGAAGGAACCACTGCCTGAAGAACCTTTCTCCCAAAAATAGCCTCCGAAGAAGCAAAAGTGTCAAATTTGTAAAATTTGGAAAAAGTATGAAGCGAAGACCAAGTTGCAGCCTTGCAAATCTGTTCAACAGAGGCCTCATTCTTAAAGGCCCAAGTGGAAGCCACAGCTCTAGTGGAGTGAGCTGTAATTCTTTCAGGAGGCTGCTGTCCAGCAGTCTCATAGGCTAAACGTATTATGCTACGAAGCCAGAAAGAGAGAGAGGTAGCAGAAGCTTTTTGACCTCTCCTCTGTCCAGAATAAACGACAAACAAGGAAGAAGTTTGGCGAAAATTTTTAGTTGCCTGCAAGTAGAACTTGAGGGCACGAACTACATCCAGATTGTGTAGAAGACGCTCCTTCTTTGAAGAAGGATTTGGACACAAGGATGGAACAACAATCTCTTGATTGATATTCCTGTTAGTAACTACCTTAGGTAAGAACCCAGGTTTAGTACGCAGAACTACCTTGTCTGAGTGAAAGATCAGATAAGGAGAATCACAATGTAGGGCTGATAACTCAGAGACTCTTCGAGCCGAGGAAATAGCCATTAAAAATAGAACTTTCCACGATAACAATTTTATATCAATGGAATGAAGGGGTTCAAATGGAACACCTTGTAAAACGTTAAGAACTAAGTTTAAACTCCATGGCGGAGCAACGGCTTTAAACACAGGCTTGATCCTAGCTAAAGCTTGACAAAAAGCCTGGACGTCTGGATTTTCTGACAGACGCCTGTGCAACAAGATGGACAGAGCTGAAATCTGTCCCTTTAATGAACTAGCCGATAAACCCTTTTCTAGACCTTCTTGTAGAAAGGACAATATCCTAGGGATCCTAACCTTACTCCAGGAGTAACGTTTGGATTCGCACCAGTATAGGTATTTGCGCCATATTTTATGGTAAATCTTTCTGGTAACAGGCTTCCTAGCCTGGATCAGGGTATCAATAACCGACTCAGAAAAACCACGCTTTGATAAAATCAAGCGTTCAATTTCCAAGCAGTCAGTTTCAGAGAAGTTAGATTTTGATGTTTGAATGGACCCTGTATCAGAAGGTCCTGTCTCAGAGGTAGAGACCAAGGCGGACAGGATGACATGTCCACTAGATCTGCATACCAAGTCCTGCGTGGCCATGCAGGCGCTATTAGAATCACAGATGCTCTCTCTTGTTTGATTTTCGCAATCAATCGAGGAAGCAGCGGGAAGGGTGGAAACACATAAGCCATCCCGAAGTTCCAAGGTGCTGTCAAAGCATCTATCAGAACCGCTTCCGGATCCCTGGATCTGGACCCGTAGTGAGGAAGTTTGGCGTTCTGGCGAGACGCCATGAGATCTATCTCTGGTTTGCCCCAACGTCGAAGTATTTGGGCAAAAATCTCCGGATGAAGTTCCCACTCTCCCGGATGAAAAGTCTGGCGACTCAAGAAATCCGCCTCCCAGTTTTCCACTCCCGGGATGTGGATTGCTGACAGGTGGCAAGAGTGAGACTCTGCCCAGCGAATTATCTTTGATACTTCCATCATTGCTAGGGAGCTTCTTGTCCCTCCCTGATGGTTGATGTAAGCTACAGTCGTGATATTGTCCGACTGAAACCTGATGAACCCCTGAGTTGTTAATTGGGGCCAAGCTAGAAGGGCATTGAGAACTGCCCTCAATTCCAGAATGTTTATTGGAAGGAGACTCTCCTCCTGATTCCATAATCCCTGAGTCTTCAGAGAATTCCAGACAGCGCCCCAACCTAGTAGGCTGGCGTCTGTTGTTACGATTGTCCAGTCTGGCCTGCTGAATGGCATCCCCCTTGACAGGTGTGGCCGATAAAGCCACCATAGAAGAGAATTTCTGGTCTCTTGATTCAGATTCAGGGTAGGGGACAAATCTGAGTAATCCCCATTCCACTGACTTAGCATGCACAATTGCAGCGGTCTGAGGTGTAGGCGTGCAAAAGGTACTATGTCCATTGCCGCTACCATTAAGCCGATCACCTCCATGCATTGAGCCACTGACGGGTGTTGAATGGAATGAAGGACACGGCATGCATCCTGAAGCCTTGTTAACCTGTCTTCTGTCAGGTAAATCTTCATTTCTACAGAATCTATAAGAGTCCCCAAGAATGGAACTCTTGTGAGAGGAAAAAGAGAACTTTTCTTTTCGTTCACTTTCCATCCATGCGACCTTAGAAATGCCAGAACTAACTCTGTATGAGACTTGGCAGTTTGAAAGCTTGAAGCTTGTATTAGAATGTCGTCTAGGTACGGAGCTACCGAAATCCCTCGCGGTCTTAGTACCGCCAGAAGGGCGCCCAGAACCTTTGTGAAGATTCTTGGGGCCGTAGCCAATCCGAATGGAAGAGCTACAAACTGGTAGTGCCTGTCTAGGAAGGCAAACCGTAGATACCGTTGATGATCTTTGTGAATCGGTATGTGAAGGTAAGCATCTTTTAAATCCACTGTGGTCATGTACTGACCCTTTTGGATCATAGGTAAGATTGTCCGAATAGTTTCCATTTTGAACGATGGAACTCTTAGGAATTTGTTTAGAATCTTTAAATCTAAGATTGGCCTGAAAGTTCCCTCTTTTTTGGGAACCACAAACAGGTTTGAGTAGAAACCTTGTCCTTGTTCCGACCGCGGAACTGGATGGATCACTCCCATTAATAACAGATCTTGTACACAGCGTAGAAACGCTTCTTTCTTTATCTGGTTTGTTGACAACCTTGACAGATGAAATCTCCCTTTTGGGGGAGATAATTTGAAGTCTAGAAGGTATCCCTGAGATATGATCTCCAGCGCCCAGGGATCCTGAACATCTCTTGCCCAGGCCTGAGCGAAGAGAGAAAGTCTGCCCCCCACTAGATCCGGTCCCGGATCGGGGGCTCTCGGTTCATGCTGTCTTTGGGGCAGCAGCAGGTTTCCTGGTCTGTTTGCCCTTATTCCAGGACTGGTTAGGTTTCCAGCCTTGTCTGTAACGAGCAACAGCTCCTTCCTGTTTTGGTGCAGTGGAGGTTGACGCTGCTCCAGGTTTGAAATTCCGAAAGGAACGAAAATTAGACTGTCTAGCCTTAGCTTTGGCTTTGTCTTGAGGTAGGGCGTGGCCCTTACCTCCTGTAATGTCAGCGATAATTTCTTTCAACCCGGGCCCAAATAAAGACTGCCCCTTGAAAGGTATATTAAGTAATTTAGACTTAGAAGTAACATCAGCTGACCAGGATTTTAGCCACAGTGCTCTACGTGCCTGTATGGCGAATCCAGAGTTCTTAGCCGTAAGTTTAGTTAAATGTACTACGGCCTCCGAAATGAATGAATTGGCTAGTTTAAGGACTCTAAGCCTGTCCATAATGTCGTCTAGCGTAGACGAACTAAGGTTCTCTTCCAGAGACTCAATCCAAAATGCTGCCGCAGCCGTAATCGGCGCGATACATGCAAGGGGTTGCAATATAAAACCTTGTTGAACAAACATTTTCTTAAGGTAACCCTCTAATTTTTTATCCATTGGATCTGAAAAAGCACAGCTATCCTCCACCGGGATAGTGGTACGCTTAGCTAAAGTAGAAACTGCTCCCTCCACCTTAGGGACCGTTTGCCATAAGTCCCGAGTAGTGGCGTCTATTGGAAACATCTTTCTAAATATTGGAGGGGGTGAGAACGGCACACCGGGTCTATCCCACTCCTTAGTAACAATTTCAGTTAATCTCTTAGGTATAGGAAAAACGTCAGTACTCGCCGGTACCGCAAAGTATTTATCCAACCTACACATTTTCTCTGGTATTGCAACGGTGTTACAATCATTGAGAGCTGCTAAGACCTCCCCTAGTAATGCACGGAGGTTCTCCAATTTAAATTTAAAATTTGAAATATCTGAATCCAATCTGTTTGGATCAGAACCGTCACCCACAGAATGAAGCTCTCCGTCCTCATGCTCTGCAAGCTGTGACGCAGTATCAGACATGGCCCTAGTATTGTCAGCGCACTCTGTTCTCACCCCAGAGTGATCACGCTTGCCTCTTAGTTCTGGTAATTTAGACAAAACTTCAGTCATAACAGTAGCCATATCATGTAATGTTATCTGTAATGGCCGCCCAGATGTATTAGGCGCCATAATATCACTCACCTCCCGGGCGGGAGATGCAGGTACTGCCGCGTGAGGCGAGTTAGTCGGCATAACTCTTCCCTCGCAGTTTGGTGAAATTTGTTCACATTGTACAAATTGACTTTTATTTAAAGTAGCATCAATACAGTTAGTACATAAATTTCTATTGGGCTCCACCTTGGCATTGGAACAAATGACACAGATATTCTCTGAGTCAGACATGTTTAACACACTAGCAATAACTTGCAACCTGGTTATAATCTTTTTTAGCAAAAACGTACTGTGCCTCAAAGAGGTACTTTAACGATTAAATGACAGTTGAGATAATGAACTGAAACAGTTATAGCATCAAGTTTAAAATAACACAACTTTTAGCAAAGGTTTGTTCCCATTAGTAAATAACTAAATTTGACATAAAAAATTATAGAGTAACGTTTTTATTCACAGTCAATAAAAATTCTCACAGCTCTGCTGAGAGAATGTACCTCCCTTCAAAGAAGTTTGAAGACCCCTGAGATCTGTCAGTGAACCGGATCATGCAGGAAATATAATAGTAGCTGACTGGAATTTTTTGATGCGTAGCAAAAGAGCGCCAAAACGGCCCCTCCCTCTCACACACAGCAGTGAGGAGAAACGAAACTGTCACAATTTAAAGCAGACAACTGCCAAGTGGAAAATAATGCCCAAACATTTATTTACTCAGTACCTCAGCAATGTAAACGATTCTACATTCCAGCAAAAACGTTTAACATGACAATATTTATTAAAAGGATTAGTGACCTTTAACAGAGTAGTTCCGGTGAAAAACCATTCCCAGAATACTGAAGTGTATACATACATGTCATTATAACGGTATAGCAGGATTTTTTCATCAATTCCATTCAGAAAATAAAAACTGCTACATACCTCAATGCAGATTCATCTGCCCGCTGTCCCCTGATCTGAAGTCTTTACCTCCCTCAGATGGCCGAGAACAGCAATATGATCTTAACTACTCCGGTTAAAATCATAGTAATAAACTCTGGTAGATTCTTCTTCAAACTCTGCCAGAGAAGTAATAACACGCTCCGGTGCTATTGTAAAATAACAAACTTTTGATTGAAGTCATAAAAACTAAGTATAATCACCATAGTCCTCTCACACATCCTATCTAGTCGTTGGGTGCAAGAGAATGACTGGGACTGACGTAGAGGGGAGGAGCTGTATCAGCTCTGCTGGGTGAATCCTCTTGCATTTCCTGTTGGGGAGGAGTTATATCCCAGAAGTAATGATGACCCGTGGACTGATCGCACATAACAGAAGAAAGAGCTGTTTATCTTGGTGCAATATCCACTTTTAAGGGCTACTGGCAGTTTATTCTTAGATAAGGGGGTATTTTTATTTGGGGGGGGGCTTTTTTATTTTCACAGGGATTAGGTTTAATTTTGTAAACTTTGGTAATTTGTTTTTTGTTTTCTGTAATATTAGATTTTTTTTTATTTTCTATAATATAGGTTAATTTAAACTTAGATTTAATGTTTTTATATATATTTTTTTGTTTTTGTTTTTTAGATTAGGGATGGGCAGCAAAAGAGCTGAATGCCCTTTTAAGGGCAATGCCCATACAAATGCCCTTTTCAGGGCAATGGATAGTTTAGGGTTTTTTAGTGTTAGGTTTATTTATTTTGGGGGGTGGTGGGTTTTATTGTTAGGGGGAAATAGAATTTTTGGTAACTGCAAAAGAACTTAGGGCAATGCCCTACAAAAAGCCCTTATAAGGGCTATTGGTAGTTTAGCATTAGATAAGGGGGTGTTTTTATTTTGAGGGGCTTTTTATTTTCATAGGGATTAGGCTTTATTTTTTTATTTTTGATAATTTGTTTATTTTTTTCTGTAGTTCAATTTTTTTAAAATTTAACAACACATAGACAGAGGGGAGAGAGAGCAAATGAGAGGGGAGAGAGAGCAAAAGAGAGGGGGGGGGAGCAAAATAGAGGGGGGAGAGATCAAAAGAGGTGGAGAGAGAGCAAAAGAGAGGGGGGAGAGAGAGCAAAAGAGAGGGGAGAGAGCAAAAGAGAGGGGAGGGAGCAAAAGAGAGGGGAGAGAGCAAAAGAGGGGAGAGAGAGTAAAAGAGAGGGGAGAGAGAGCAAAAGAGAGGGGAGAGAGAGCAAAAGAGAGGGGGGGAGAGCAAAATAGAGGGGGGAGAGATCAAAAGAGGTGGAGAGAGAGCAAAATACAGGGGGAGAGAGAGCAAAATAGAGGGGGAGAGAGAGCAAAAGAGAGGGGGGAGAGAGCAAAAGAGAGGGGAGAGAGCAAAAGAGAGGGGAGAGAGCAAAAGAGAGGGGAGAGAGAGAGCAAAAGAGAGGGGAGAGAGAGCAAAAGAGAGGGGAGAGAGAGCAAAAGAGAGGGGAGAGAGAGCAAAAGAGGGTAGAGAGAGAGAGCAAAAGAGAGGGGGAGAGAGAGAGCAAAAGAGAGGGGGGAGAGAGAGCAAAAGGGGTGGCGAATGAATCCACCTGGATGGATTAATTCACCACCCTGCTTTTTTCGGAAACCACCTGGATGCAGGTGGATTCCGTAAATGGCAGGGTGGTTTGGTCACCACAATAGACTGCCCTCTGGGCAGGCTTTCCCACTTGTATGGTTAATAAGTGTATTGGTGATACAAAGAAAAAAATAGCAAACAAGGGGAGAATATGATAAAATAAGGATTCTTCCTTTACAGAGACAAAAAAAAGAAAAGAATAAAGTAATGTGATATAAAAAGAAGTGTAAGTTATGTGTTTTGTTTTTTGTGTGTGTTTTTTATGGTTTTTGTATAAATATATGTAACTCAAGCGATATATATAAAAGAAAATAATGAGTACATATGTGACAAAATGCCTGTTTACACAATTACCATATAGATATTAGACTTTCTCAAAAATCATGCAATAGAGGTAGCTTAAATTGGGCATTTAAAGCTTCTATTAACCAGCAGGCTAGATATATAATCGGGGGCTAAAGGAAAAGATACGTGGACCCTGGAAGAAGAAAGAGGTCACCGCTTGGAAGAAAACTTCAACGCCTGGAACAGGACCTTCTCCGTCGGACTTCAGGAAAGGTGAGTACCAACCTGGGTGTTAGACTTAGATTTTTTTAAGGGTTTTTTGGGGAAGTTTGTTTTATTTAGATTAGGGATGGGCAGTAAAAGAGCTAAATGGCCTTTTAAGGGCAATGCCCAAACAAATGCCCTTTTCAGTACAATGGGTAGTTTAGGTTTTTTAGTGTTAGTTTCTTTTATTTTGGGGGGTTTGGTGGGTGGGGGGGTTACTGTTGGGGGGATTTAGACTTTTTCTGTAAAAGAGCTGTTTATCTTGGTGCAATATCCCCTTTTAAGGGCTACTGGCAGTTTATTCTTAGATTAGGGGGTATTTAGATTTGGGGGGGACTTTTTTATTTTCATAGGGATTAGGTTTAATTTTGTAAACTTTGGTAATTTGTTTTTTGTTCTCTGTAATATTAGATTTTTTTTATTTTCTATAATATAGGTTAATTTAAACTTAGGTTTAATTTTTTATATATATTTTTTTGTTTTTGTTTTTTAGATTAAGGATGGGCAGCAAAAGAGCTGAATGCCCATTTAAGGGCAATGCCCATACAAATGCCCTTTTCAGGGCAATGGATAGTTTAGGGTTTTTTAGTGTTAGGTTTATTTATTTTGGGGGGTGGTGGGTTTTATTGTTAGGGGGAAATAGAATTTTTGGTAACTGCAAAAGAACTTAGGGCAATGCCCTACAAAAAGCCCTTATAAGGGCTATTGGTAGTTTAGCATTAGATAAGGGGGTGTTTTTATTTTGGGGGGCTTTTTTATTTTCATAGGGATTAGGTTTTATTTTTTTATTTTTGATCATTTGTTTATTTTTTTCTGTAGATCAATTTTTTTTTTAAATTTAACAACACATAGACTGAGAGGGGAGAGAGAGCAAATGAGAGGGGAGAGAGAGCAAAAGAGGGGGGAGAGAAAGCAAAATAGAGGGGGGAGAGATCAAAAGAGGTGGAGAGAGAGCAAAATAGAGGGGAGAGAGAGCAAAAGAGGGGGGAGAGAGAGCAAATAGGGGGGAGAGAGAGCAAAAGAGGGGGGAGAGAGAGCAAAAGAGAGGGGAGAGAGAGCAAAAGAGAGGGGAGAGAGAGCAAAAGAGAGGGGAGAGAGAGAGAGCAAAAGAGAGGGGAGAGATAAAGAGCAAAAGAGAGGGGGGAGAGAGAGAGCAAAAGAGAGGGGGAGAGAGAGCAAAAGAGAGGGGGGAAGTAATGTGATATAAAAATAAGTGTAAGTTATGTGTTTTGTTTTTTGTGTGTGTTTTTTATGGTTTTTGTATAAATATATGTAACTCAAGCGATATATATATAAAAGAAAATAATGAGTACATATGTGACAAAATGCCTGTTTACACAATTACCATATAGATATTAGACTTTCTCAAAAATCATGCAATAGAGGTAGCTTAAATTGGGGATTTAAAGCTTCTATTACCCAGCAGGCTAGATATATAATTGGGGGCTAAAGGAAAAGATATGTGGACCCTAAGTAGAAGTATATGAGTACTAAATATTATTGTGTATTGCTCATAGTACAGATAGGTACCGTATTCTAAATAATATAGACACCCAATAGTACACCTCTTCAGATACACTTTACCTTTACAATATTCAGAGAGTATTAATTTACAGTCAATTTTAGTCAGTTTACTAAGAAGACCTTAAACTAAATAAAGTATCAAGAAAGCTGGCTATAACTTATACTGACAATAAGGGTATACATGTTTCCACCATAATAATTATTCAGAAAGTTTATCACAGTAACTAATCTCTAACTGGAATTCTAATATAAATTGGCTATTTAGAATCTAGTTTAACCAACAGCGTTTTTTTTTTCCCCCCGTTTTTTTCTCTCCAATTGATACCACTATATGTAGATTATTTTCTAATATATAAAAAGGAAGTCATATATAACATAGAAAACCCTCAAATAAGCCACCGATATAATACAATCTTATGTTTCACTGTTATAAGTTAGTACTTTGGGGTAATTCTTATGACAATATACATAGCGGATAGAGAGAATAGCCCTTTACTATGAGCAATTATCTAAGCCAGCCAAGAAAAACAGGAAATAAGCTGGACTTTGCGTTACTGTAATTTTTTTTTCTCAGTAATTTAGCCAGAGTAGTGTGGGTAACACTGTTCAATGATATATCCTTGGTGCCTGGATACATACCCAAACTCTGTAAAACTGCAAGAGTAGTGCCTATTCATAAAAGTGGGGAGTTAACCTTGGTTTCTAACTATCACCGTATATCATTGCTCCCAGTATTGTCAAAAATCTTAGAAAAATGCGTCCATACACAATTATGCGAGTATTACCAACTTTCTAACTATCTGACCCCTGATCAATCAGGTTTTCGACCAAATCACTCCACAACAACTGCCCTCCTAAAAGTTTGCAACGACATCCAAACTGGCATGGAACAAGGAGACCTAACTGGAGCTATTTTCCTTGATTTTGCTAAGGCTTTTGACACAGTGGACCACAACATACTACTGCTCAAACTAAAAAACTCTGGTATTGCTGATCGTCCGTTAACCTGGTTTAGATCATATGTATCGGATCGATCACAATATGTCTCTGTTTCTAACAGTGACTCCCTCCCTCTCTCAGTCAAGTGTGGTGTTACCCAAGGTTCCCTTCTCGGCCCCCTACTATTCACATTATTTATAAATGATTTGCCTAATGTCTGCAAATCCTCAACTGTACACATGTACGCAGACGACACGGTAATCTATGCAAAGAAATCTGATCTGCCGCAGCTTGAAGCAGTGCTCCAAGACCAGTTCACAGAGGTAGAAAAGTGGATCTCAAAAAACAAACTCTTCCTAAACACTGACAAAACTGTCACAATGATCTTTGGAACTGGGCCTAAATTACACAGATTACAAAATTCCCATCGACGCATCAAAACAAAATCCAATTGCACGCTTACCGCAGTCCACTCTTTCAAATACTTGGGTATGTTCTTAGACCCTAATCTATCTTTTGGCCTCCACATAGAAAAACTTGCATCTAAACTTTATCCAAAATTAGGTGCCCTGTACAGAAACAAATCTTGCCTCAGCCCTACAGTAAAGGAAAAGATTGTACAGCAAATGCTGATGCCTATCATGGATTATGGGTACATAGTATACGTACCTGCACCGCAAACTCACCTTAATAAACTTAATACATTGTATAACTCGTTCTGCCGCTTTGTGCTACAATGTAACTACAAGATCCACCATTGTGACATGCTAAAAGAACTAAACTGGCTGACGCTGGAATCTAGACGCACCCTCCATCTTTCCTGCCTTGTGTTTAAGTGCCTTTCTGGGAAGCTCCCACCCTACATGAGCAGAATGCTCTCCCCGGCTATTCCCACCTCCTATAACCTCCGATCCAGTACCAGCACATTATTTAGCTTGCCTCAAAACAAAAAGAAAGCAGCTCGATCCTCCTTTTCCTATCAAGCGCCACAGTTATGGAATGACCTTCCGCACACTTTCAAACCTTCCCCAAGCCTAATAACCTTTAAGAGATCCCTCTCTACATATCTCAAAACAGAATGCACCTGTCATGGTTGATTATATATTTCTTACCTGTTCTATGTAAAATATTTGCATCTATTGTGTATTATTATTGTACCCTATTGTATCAATGCAATGTTTTGTGGACCCAGGACATACTTTAAAACGAGAGAAATCTCAATGTATTCCTGGTAAAATATTTTATAAATAAATAAATATATCCAAGCGACAGAAATATAGTTTTGGTAATCAGCAAAGCGTCCTGTACAAATAGATTACAAGAAAGCTTTATCCATATAACAAGCGTCTCAGTTTATATACTCCTATATACTTCTTTGTTCGGTTACTGAATTCTAGTTATGATATACTTCCCATTTATTTTTCCTGCTTTATGTTCTTCTTTAGGTATAAAGTCATATGGTTTATCTCCAGGGAAATACCTAGCATTATCTATTCTGTAGCAATATCCATAAGAATTAGATACATACACAGCATATGTTTTTGTACCAAAGTGAGTGTCTTACAAGGGGACCAACAGGAACAGACCACTTCGATCCCATAAAAAATTACATGTGACACAGTTAACTTTTCTCAAGTCTTAGTCTGTATATTAGTAAAGTCCCATCCTTTCTTAGGTAAATAGCGTGTTTTAACTAGTCCTCTGATTAAGTATTGCAACTGTAACAAGTAACAGGTTGCCCTTGAACATGAATAAGGGTCGATCCTACCAACTTTTTTCACCTGATTACATATGTGATTGCTTCAGGAACATCGGTTACTCAGGTGCTGCCGCTGCTACCCTGGAGATCTCCTACCACTGTGGATATTATTCCCCAGTGGGCCGAAGCCTCAACAGAGACCGCAGTATAACCTGAAGCGATTCTTTCCTGACCATTTTTAGGTACTGCGTCAGGTGTCTTCCAGCTTTAACCGATTACAGGCATAGTTGAACCCTGGATCGATCCTCTGTGAGGGATTTCCGAAAGCAGATACTTGTGGCGTTGTAGTCCGTGTCTTCCAAGACGCCCTTGACGTCCACTGTCAGTAAGTTCACTCCCTACTGTGGCCGTAGCCTTGCCTAGGGATGCTGCAGGGGGGTGGATGTAACACGCCAACCTCGCGTGATTCTTGTCACGCCTCCACCACGTGTGATGACGTCTACCGGAAGTCACTCACCAGCATTTAGAATCTATTCTTGACCAAGATGCAAACAATTCTTATCTGTGTTAGAACCAGTATGCAGGTGCAGCCTGTCATTACCGACAATACCTATCTGTGGTGGAAGCAGTATACAAGTGCAGCCTGTCATTACCCACAAAACCTATCTGTGGTAGAAACAGAATGCAAGTGCAGCCTGTTATTACCCACAATACCTATCTGTGGTAGAAGCAGTATGCAAGTGCAGCCTGTCATTACCCACAATCCCTATCTGTGGTAGAAGCAGTATGCAAGTGCAGCCTGTCATTACCCACAATACCTATCTGTGGTGGAAGCAGTATGCAAGTGCAGCCTGTCATTACCCACAATACCTATCTGTGGTGGAAGCAGTATGCAAGTGCAGCCTGTCATTACCCACAATCCCTATCTGTGGTAGAAGCAGTATGCAAGTGCAGCCTGTCATTACCCACAATACCTAACTGTGGTAGAAGCAGTATACAAGTGCAGCCTGTTATTACCCACAATACCTATCTGTGGTAGAAGCAGTATACAAGTGCAGCCTGTTATTACCCACAATACCTATCTGTGGTAGAAACAGAATGCAAGTGCAGCCTATCATTACCCACAATACCTATCTGTGGTGGAAGCAGTATACAAGTGCAGCCTGTCATTACCCACAATACCTATCTGTGGTGGAAGCAGTATACAAGTGCAGCCTGTCATTACCGACAATACCTATCTGTGGTAGGAGCAGTATACAAGTGCAGCCTGTCATTACCCACAATACCTATCTGTGGTAGGAGCAGTATACAAGTGCAGCCTGTCATTACCCACAATACCTATCTGTGGTAGGAGCAGTATACAAGTGCAGCCTGTCATTACCGACAATACCTATCTGTGGTGGAAGCAGTATACAAGTGCAGCCTGTTATTACCCACAATACCTATCTGTGGTAGGAGCAGTATACAAGTGCAGCCTGTCATTACCGACAATACCTATCTGTGGTAGGAGCAGTATACAAGTGCAGCCTGTCATTACCGACAATACCTATCTGTGGTAGGAGCAGTATACAAGTGCAGCCTGTCATTACCCACAATCCCTATCTGTGGTAGAAGCAGTATACAAGTGCAGCCTGTCATTACCCACAATCCCTATCTGTGGTAGGAGCAGTATACAAGTGCAGCCTGTCATTACCCACAATCCCTATCTGTGGTAGGAGCAGTATACAAGTGCAGCCTGTCATTACCGACAATACCTATCTGTGGTAGAAGCAGTATACAAGTGCAGCCTGTCATTACCCACAATACCTATCTGTGGTAGGAGCAGTATACAAGTGCAGCCTGTCATTACCCACAATCCCTATCTGTGGTAGAAGCAGTATGCAAGTGCAACCTGTCATTACCCACAATACCTATCTGTGGTAGAAGCAGTATACAAGTGCAACCTGTCATTACCCACAATACCTATCTGTGGTGGAAGCAGTATACAAGTGCAGCCTGTCATTACCCACAATATCTGTGGTGGAAGCAGTATACAAGTGCAACCTGTCATTACCCACAATCCCTATCTGTGGTAGAAGCAGTATGCAAGTGCAGCCTGTCATTACCCACAATCCCTATCTGTGGTAGAAGCAGTATGCAAGTGCAGCCTGTCATTACCGACAATACCTATCTGTGGTAGAAGCAGTATGCAAGTGCAGCCTGTCATTACCCACAATACCTATCTGTGGTGGAAGCAGTATGCAAGTGCAGCCTGTCATTACCCACAATCCCTATCTGTGGTAGAAGCAGTATACAAGTGCAGCCTGTCATTACCCACAATACCTATCTGTGGTAGAAGCAGTATACAAGTGCAGCCTGTTATTACCCACAATACCTATCTGTGGTAGAAGCAGTATACAAGTGCAGCCTGTTATTACCCACAATACCTATCTGTGGTAGAAACAGAATGCAAGTGCAGCCTATCATTACCCACAATACCTATCTGTGGTGGAAGCAGTATACAAGTGCAGCCTGTCATTACCCACAATACCTATCTGTGGTGGAAGCAGTATACAAGTGCAGCCTGTCATTACCGACAATACCTATCTGTGGTAGAAGCAGTATACAAGTGCAGCCTGTCATTACCGACAATACCTATCTGTGGTAGGAGCAGTATACAAGTGCAGCCTGTCATTACCCACAATACCTATCTGTGGTAGGAGCAGTATACAAGTGCAGCCTGTCATTACCGACAATACCTATCTGTGGTAGGAGCAGTATACAAGTGCAGCCTGTCATTACCCACAATACCTATCTGTGGTAGGAGCAGTATACAAGTGCAGCCTGTCATTACCGACAATACCTATCTGTGGTGGAAGCAGTATACAAGTGCAGCCTGTTATTACCCACAATACCTATCTGTGGTAGGAGCAGTATACAAGTGCAGCCTGTCATTACCGACAATACCTATCTGTGGTAGGAGCAGTATACAAGTGCAGCCTGTCATTACCGACAATACCTATCTGTGGTAGGAGCAGTATACAAGTGCAGCCTGTCATTACCCACAATCCCTATCTGTGGTAGAAGCAGTATACAAGTGCAGCCTGTCATTACCCACAATCCCTATCTGTGGTAGGAGCAGTATACAAGTGCAGCCTGTCATTACCGACAATACCTATCTGTGGTAGAAGCAGTATACAAGTGCAGCCTGTCATTACCCACAATACCTATCTGTGGTAGGAGCAGTATACAAGTGCAGCCTGTCATTACCCACAATCCCTATCTGTGGTAGAAGCAGTATGCAAGTGCAACCTGTCATTACCCACAATACCTATCTGTGGTAGAAGCAGTATACAAGTGCAACCTGTCATTACCCACAATACCTATCTGTGGTGGAAGCAGTATACAAGTGCAGCCTGTCATTACCCACAATATCTGTGGTGGAAGCAGTATACAAGTGCAACCTGTCATTACCCACAATCCCTATCTGTGGTAGAAGCAGTATGCAAGTGCAGCCTGTCATTACCCACAATCCCTATCTGTGGTAGAAGCAGTATGCAAGTGCAGCCTGTCATTACCGACAATACCTATCTGTGGTAGAAGCAGTATGCAAGTGCAGCCTGTCATTACCCACAATACCTATCTGTGGTGGAAGCAGTATGCAAGTGCAGCCTGTCATTACCCACAATCCCTATCTGTGGTAGAAGCAGTATACAAGTGCAGCCTGTCATTACCCACAATACCTATCTGTGGTAGAAGCAGTATACAAGTGCAGCCTGTTATTACCCACAATACCTATCTGTGGTAGAAGCAGTATACAAGTGCAGCCTGTTATTACCCACAATACCTATCTGTGGTAGAAACAGAATGCAAGTGCAGCCTATCATTACCCACAATACCTATCTGTGGTGGAAGCAGTATACAAGTGCAGCCTGTCATTACCCACAATACCTATCTGTGGTGGAAGCAGTATACAAGTGCAGCCTGTCATTACCGACAATACCTATCTGTGGTAGAAGCAGTATACAAGTGCAGCCTGTCATTACCGACAATACCTATCTGTGGTAGGAGCAGTATACAAGTGCAGCCTGTCATTACCCACAATACCTATCTGTGGTAGGAGCAGTATACAAGTGCAGCCTGTCATTACCGACAATACCTATCTGTGGTAGGAGCAGTATACAAGTGCAGCCTGTCATTACCCACAATACCTATCTGTGGTAGGAGCAGTATACAAGTGCAGCCTGTCATTACCGACAATACCTATCTGTGGTGGAAGCAGTATACAAGTGCAGCCTGTCATTACCGACAATACCTATCTGTGGTAGAAGCAGTATACAAGTGCAGCCTGTCATTACCCACAATACCTATCTGTGGTAGGAGCAGTATACAAGTGCAGCCTGTCATTACCCACAATCCCTATCTGTGGTAGAAGCAGTATGCAAGTGCAACCTGTCATTACCCACAATACCTATCTGTGGTAGAAGCAGTATACAAGTGCAACCTGTCATTACCCACAATACCTATCTGTGGTGGAAGCAGTATACAAGTGCAGCCTGTCATTACCCACAATATCTGTGGTGGAAGCAGTATACAAGTGCAACCTGTCATTACCCACAATCCCTATCTGTGGTAGAAGCAGTATGCAAGTGCAGCCTGTCATTACCCAGAATACCTATCTGTGGTAGAAACAGAATGCAAGTGCAGCCTGTCATTACCTACAATACCTATCTGTGGTAGAAGCAGTATGCAAGTGCAGCCTGTTATTACCCAGAATACCTATCTGTGGTAGAAACAGAATGCAAGTGCAGCCTGTCATTACCTACAATACCTATCTGTGGTAGAAGCAGTATGCAAGTGCAGCCTGTTATTACCCACAATACCTATCTGTGGTTGAAGCAGTATGCAAGTGCAGCCTGTCATTACCCACAATCCCTATCTGTGGTAGAAGCAGTATGCAAGTGCAGCCTGTCATTACCCACAATACCTATCTGTGGTAGAAGCAGTATGCAAGTGCAGCCTGTTATTACCCACAATACCTATCTGTGGTAGAAGCAGTATGCAAGTGCAACCTTTCATTACCCACAATACCGATCTGTGGTGGAAGCAGTATACAAGTGCAGCCTGTCATTACCCACAATACCTATCTGTGGTGGAAGCAGTATACAAGTGCAGCCTGTTATTACCCACAATACCTATCTGTGGTGGAAGCAGTATACAAGTGCAGCCTATCATTACCCACAATACCTATCTGTGGTAGAAGCAGTATACAAGTGCAGCCTGTCATTACCCACAATCCCTATCTGTGGTAGAAGCAGTATGCAAGTGCAGCCTGTCATTACCCACAATCCCTATCTGTGGTAGAAACAGAATGCAAGTGCAGCCTGTCATTACCGACAATACCTATCTGTGGTAGGAGCAGTATACAAGTGCAGCCTGTCATTACCTACAATACCTATCTGTGGTGGAAGCAGTATACAAGTGCAGCCTGTCATTACCTACAATACCTATCTGTGGTGGAAGCAGTATACAAGTGCAGCCTGTCATTACCGACAATACCTATCTGTGGTGGAAGCAGTATACAAGTGCAGCCTGTTATTACCCACAATAGCTATCTGTGGTGGAAGCAGTATACAAGTGCAGCCTATCATTACCCACAATACCTATCTGTGGTAGAAGCAGTATACAAGTGCAGCCTGTCATTACCCACAATACCTATCTGTGGTAGAACCAGTATGCAAGTGCAGCCTGTTATTACCCACAATACCTATCAGTGGTGCTGATTTAATGTTTTAGTGAGCAAAATACTTAATTAGCTCATCCCATTTTCAGCCAAGCATAATGAATATAGGGCTAGATTACAAGTGGAGTGCAAAATATCGCTTTAGGGAAAGCAATATTTGCGCTCCATTTAGTAATACCAGCGCTGGTATTCCAAGTGAGGTGCAATGTGAGCTTCCATAGGCTCCAATAGGAGACTAGTTCTCATTCCGTCAGACACAGCATGAGAAACTAGCGCAGCAAAAGGGGTAAATTGCGCATTGATGGGAAGCAGATTTTAAATACATATGTATATGCTTATATATATATATATATATATTTATATATATATATATATATATATATATATATATATATATATATATATATTTACAAGGAACATACAGTTCCCCATAGACCACAATGTAAAGGCACTTTTTTTTCTAACACCACTTACCCGCCAACTAAAAAATGCTTAGTGCGTTTTTTTTTTTTAATTTTTTAAAAGATGCTAATATTTTTGTATTTATTAAAGCCACTACACAATTTATTTTGGGGGCAATTGGGGGACATTTTAAAAATTAATACTTCATACTGAAAGTTCCTTTATTTGTCTGCAGCGTTGTCTGCAGCACTTCAGGCGGCCCACGTCAGCAGCTATTTTGCTGTGAGGTGATCTTAGCAAATAGTGTGCTAGCTATCCAGCATAATGGCAGCTGGCCCGCATGGCTATTGGCTAAGAGGTGGAAACGTCACCTCACAGCAAAATAGCATTCTGCCGTGGGCCGACTGAGCTGCTCAGCGTGGTGAACGCTTGAGACAAATAAAGGAACGATCAGCATGAAGTATTTTATGCTTCATGACTAAAAGTCCACTTTATTTCTTCCACTGGTAAATCCTAGGATTTACTATCACTTTAATCAACTGAACATACATTGCTTTGATAATCTAAATCTTTAAACTGCTACATATTGATTTAGTAACTTTTATAGTTGTTAATGTGTTCCTAAGTGTTTTTACTCATGTGTTCTATTTCACAAACACCTGATCTATGTCTAAAGCTGATCTATAGAAGTGAACAGCATTATCATACACTAATGCGAAGCCATTTATTTTAAGCCGTGTATTCACAGTCATAATAACCTTCTGTACTTTTACATACAAGATGATGAGATGAAATTGCTCTGACACTATAATGACAGTCTGGGATATAGAATTCCTGCTGTTATTAAAACAAATAAATAAGAGAAAGATTGTTGTTTTGTTTCCCATCAGTGACAATAATAATATGTTGGACTATTTGTAATGCTTTTATCCAAGCTCACCAAAACAATATAATGATTTTGGGAGAAAAAGACAGCAGCTGCACCCATAAAAACACATTAAACAGGTCTTTTGTTCTGTGCAGTTCACGTCTCAATGAATTGATTCTGTCAACAGTGGATAAGGACAAGCTTTTGGATACGTACCAGTCTAGGGACTAAACTACTGCACCTGCTTTAGCTCTACTGCACTTATCACTTAGAAATAACCCTTTCACGGCCAAAGTGAAAAATTATTATCATACCCATCAACATACGGCAAATAAACGTGCACAGCATCATGTGTTATTAGGCAGATTAAGAAACCAAATTTGGTTTATAAATATTTTAATGGGCATAGAAGTCAGAATTTAACTTACAAGATCCACAGAGCATGGAAATAAAACCTAAAAGAAATAAGTATATTTCCTAATAGCAGTAAACATTATTGGTTTTTTAATTGTACACTGTCTGAAGTATGGAAGTTACCAGTTTCTTTAAAGGGACATAATACTCATATGCTAAATCACTTGAAACTGATGCACCATAACTGTAAAAAGCTGACAGGAAAATATCACCTGAGCATCTTTATGTAAAAAAGGAAGATATTTTACCTCACAATCTCCTCAGCTCAGCAGAGAAAGTTCTGTGTAAAAAGTTATACTAAGCGGTTGCTCAGCTGCAGGTAAAAAAATAAATAATTAAGAAATGAACAGCAGTCAATCAGCATCAACAGTGCTGAGGTCATGAACTCTTTTACTGTGATCTCATGAGATTTCACTTAACTCTCATGAGATTTCATAGTAAACTTCCTTAAACTGAATAGGGAAATAACATGAGAGTGCACAAGGCTCAATCCTTCGGCTGTCTCGGGACAGAAATACTGATTTGCTGCATGGAAGTCCTTTACAATGGGATGTGGCTACTGAGGAACTTTTGAGGTAAAATATCTTTCTTTTTTACATCGAGATGTTCAGGTGATATTTTCTAGAGAGCTTTTTACAGCTATGCTGCATCACTTTCAAGTGTTTCAACATTTGGGTATCATGGCCCTTTAAGTGATTGGCATCATTATTAAAGGTTTCTATTGCACACACTGCAAAACTATTCAAATTGATTATCTGTAAGGTATAGAAAGACATGAGAAGCAAAACGAACTTTGCACTGAGCATATTTTTCCATATATTAGTTTTACTTTTTTTCCTTTTTATACATTAGATTTTGGTATAATTTTTTTGCACCATATATATTTTTAACACAGTTGAATTGCAGTATCTGATAATAGATAGAGCGAGACACTTGTGTACCTTGGAGATATTGCAGGCTCGGTTCCAGACCACCGCAATTAAACGAATATAGCAATAAAGTGAGTTACACTCATTTTTTTATTCCCCAGTGCATATAGAAGTTACAGTCGTATGCAAATGTTTAGGCACCCCTGACAATTTCCATGATTTTCATTTATAAATAATTGGGTGTTTGGATCAGCAATTTCATTTTGATCTATCAAATAACTGAAGGACACAGTAAGATTTCAGTAATGAAATGAGGTTTATTGGATTAACAGAAAATGTGCAATATGCATCAAAACGAAATTAGACAGGTGCATAAATTTGGGCACCCCAACAGAAATATTGCATCTATATTTAGTAGAGCCTCCTTTAGCAGAAATAACAGCCTCTAGACGCTTCCTAAAGCCTGTAATGAGTGTCTGGATTCTGGATGAAGGTATTTTGGACCATTCTTCCTTGCAGAACATCTCCAGTTCAGTTAGGTTTGATGGTTGCCGAGTATGGACAGCCCGCTTCAAATCACCCCACAGATTTTCAATTATATTCAGGTCTGGGGACTGGGATGGCCATTCCAGAACATTGTACTTGTTCCTCTGCATAAATGTCAGAATAGATTTTGAGCAGTGTTTTGGGTCGTTGTCTTGTTGAAATATCCAGCTCCGGCGTAACTTCAACTTTGTGACTGACTCCTCAACATTATCCTCAAGTATCTGCTGATATTGAGTTGAATCCATGCGAACCTCAACTTTAACAAGATTCCCAGTACCGGCACTGGCCACACAGCCCCACAGCATGATGGAACATCCACCAAATTTTACTGTGGCTAGCAAGTGTTTGCCTTGGAATGCTGTGTTCTTTTGCCGCCATGCATAATGCCTCTTGTTATGACCAAATAACTCAATCTTTGTTTCATCAGTCCACAGCACCTTCTTCCAAAATGAAGCTGGCTTGTCCAAATGTGCATTTGGATACCTCAAGCGACACTGTTTGTGACGTGTGTGCAGAAAAGGCTTCTTCCACATCACTCTCCCATACGCTGAATTGTTAAACGATGCACAGTGACACCATCTGCAGCAAGATGATGTTGTAGGTCTTTGGAGGTGGTCTGTGGGCTGTTTTTGACCGTTCTCACCATCCTTTGCCTTTGCCTCTCAGATATTTTACTTCTGGCCTTAACAAGAACTGTACCTGTGGTCTTCCATTTCCTCACAGTGGACACTGACAGCTTAAATCTCTGTGATAGTTTTTTGTAGCCTTCCCCATAACCATAATGTTGAACAATCTTTGTTTTCAGGTCATTTTAGAGTTGTTTTGAGGCCCCCATGTTGCCACTCTTCAGAGGAGAGTCAAAGAGAACAACAACTTGCGATTGGCCACCTTAAATACCTTTTCTCATGATTGGATGCACCGGTCTATGAAGTTCAAGGCTTAATGGGCTCACCAAACCAATTGTGTGTTCCAATTAATCAGTGCTAGGTAGTTACAGGTATTCAAATCAACAAAATGACAAGGGTGCCCAAATCTATGCACCATATTGCACATTTTCTGTTAATCCAATAAACCTCATTTCACCACTGAAATATTACTGTGTCCTTCAGTTATTTGATAGATCAAAATGAAATTGCTGATCCAAACACCCAATTATTTATAAATGAAATTCATGGAAATTGTCAGGGGTGCCTAAACTTTTGCATACGACTGTACATTTATTACACTATATGCTGTAGCCATTTAAGTGTGCAATAGCATTATGTCTAAAAAAAACAATTATGTACATGCCTTCATTAAAAAATACTTTCTTGCTAAAAAATGCTAACCAGCATCTTAGCCTTCAGTGATAATCTTTTTGTTAGTGGTACGTATTTATAGGTGTGTATACATGTGTATTTATGTGTTTATATTTGTATATATGTTGGAAAAATGGTGCCGATAGACTTGCTCAATACATGGTTGCCACGAACCTTCAATTTGTAAAAAAAGCAATATCTGCGAAGCACAATAAAATGAGGTATGCCTGCAGATACAAAATGAGGCACTGCAGTAGATGCAGAGCGATACACTGCAGTAGATGCAGAGCAAGAGACTGCAGTAGATACAAATTGTGGGACCACAGTCGATAAAGAGCGAGGCACTGCGGTAGATACAAAGTGTGGCACTGCAGTAGTTCCAAGTCGAGGCAATACAGTAGGTGCAGAACGAGGCACTGCAGGAGATACAGAGCAAGGCACTGCAGGAGATGCAGAGCAAGGCACTGCAGGAGATACAGAGCAAAACATTGCAGTAGATACATAGTGAGGCACTGCAGTAGATACACAGCGAGGCACTGCAGTAGGTGCAGAGCGAGGCACTGCAGGAGATACAGAGCGAGGCACTGCAGGAGATACAGAGCGAGGCACTGCAGTAGAAACAGAGTTTAGGCACTGCAGTAGATACAGAGCAAGACATTGCGGTAGATACACAGTGAGGCACTGCAGTAGATACACAGCAAGGCACTGCAGTAGATACAGAGCAAGACATTGCGGTAGATACAAAATGAGGCACTGCAGTAGATACACAGTGAGGCACTGCAGTAGATACACAGCAAGGCACTGCAGTAGATACAGAGCAAGACATTGCGGTAGATGCAAAGCGAGGCACTGCAGTAGATAGAGCGAGGCACTGCAGTAGATACACAGCAAGGCACTGCAGTAGATACAGAGCAAGACATTGCGGTAGATACAAAGCGAGGCACTGCAGTAGATAGAGCGAGGCACTGCAGTAGATACAGAGGGAGGCACTGGGGTAGATACACAGCGAAGCACTGCAGTAGATAAAGAGCGAGACATTGCGGTAGATACACAGTGAGGCACTGCAGTAGATACACAGCGAAACACTGCAGTAGGTGCAGAGCGAGGCACTGCAGGAGATACAGAGCGAGGCACTGCAGGAGATACAAAGTTAGGCATTGCAGTAGATACAGAGCAAGACATTGCGGTAGATACACAGTGAGGCACTGCAGTAGATACACAGTGAGGCACTGCAGTAGATACACAGTGATGCACTGCAGTAGATACACAGCGAGGCACTGCAGTAGGTGCAGAGCGAGGCACTGCAGTAGGTGCAGAACGAGGCACTGCAGGAGATACACAGCGAGGCACTGCAGTAGATACAAAGTTAGGCACTGCAGTAGATAAAGAGCAAGACATTGCGGTAGATACACAGTGAGGCACTGCAGTATATACACAGCGAGGCACTGCGGTAGATACAAAGCAAGACATTGCGGTAGATACACAGCGAGGCACTGCAGTAGATACAGAGCAAGACATTGCGGTAGATACAAAGTGAGGCACTGCAGTAGATACACAGCGAGGCACTGCAGTAGATGCAGAGGGAGGCACTGGGGTAGATACACAGCGAAGCACTGCAGTAGATAAAGAGCGAGACATTGCGGTAGATACACAGTGAGGCACTGCAGTAGATACACAGCGAGACACTGCAGGAGATACAGAGCGAGGCACTGCAGTAGATACAAAGTTAGGCATTGCAGTAGATACAGAGCTAGGCATTGCAGTAGATACAGAGCAAGACATTGCGGTAGATACACAGTGAGGCACTGCAGTAAATACACAGTGAGGCACTGCAGTAGATACACAGCGAGGCACTGCAGTAGGTGCAGAGCGAGGCACTGCAGGAGATACACAGCGAGGCACTGCAGTAGATACAAAGTTGGGCACTGCAGTAGATAAAGAGCAAGACATTGCGGTAGATACACAGTGAGGCACTGCAGTAGATACACAGCGAGGCACTGCAGTAGATACAGAGCAAGACATTGCGGTAGATACACAGCGAGGCACTGCAGTAGATACAGAGCAAGACATTGCGGTAGATACAAAGTGAGGCATTGCAGTAGATACACAGCGAGGCCCTGCAGGAGATACAGAGTTAGGCACTGCAGTAGATACAGAGCAAGACATTGCAGTAGATACAAAGCGAGGCACTGCAGTAGATACAGAGCAAGACATTGCGGTAGATACAAAGTGAGGCACTGCAGTAGATACACAGCGAGGCACTGCAGTAGATACAGAGCAAGACATTGCGGTAGATACAAAGTGAGGCACTGCAGTAGATACACAGTGAGGCTCTGCAGTAGATACAGAGCAAGACATTGCGGTAGATACACAGTGAGGCACTGCAGTAGATACAGAGCGAGGCAATGCAGTAAATACACAGTGAGGCACTGCAGTAGATACACAGTGAGGCACTGCAGTAGATACAGAGCAAGACATTGCGGTAGATACACAGTGAGGCACTTCAGTAGATACAGAGCAAGACATTGCGCTAGATACAAAGTGAGGCACTGCAGTAGATACACAGCGAGGCACTGAAGGAGATACAGAGTTAGGCACTGCAGTAGATACAGAGCAAGACATTGCGCTAGATACAAAGTGAGGCACTGCAGTAGATACACAGCGAGGCACTGCAGAAGATATAGAGTTAGGCACTGCAGTAGATACAGAGCAAGACATTGCGGTAGATACAAAGCGAGGCACTGCAGTAGATACACAGTGAGGCACTGTACAACAGAGCCCTAATCTAAAATCTTGCTCTGCATCTGAACACTTTACACTCACATGTATGAATTCTGGTATCTAAAAAAAAACTATATATTTTGCTTATTATTTTTTTATTTCTTGTCATGCAGGATGACAGTGAGCAAGGTATGGCATTTCCTTTAAGAACGGATAAGCCTTGAGAAACACAAAACCATTTCTATTGAAACGCCAACATAAATATTTTAAAAAGATGCCTAATGCGAGAAGGGAGTGGATTACAATATATAACAGAAGTGGTTCAAGCTCCACTAGCCAGATCCTAGTATCCTAAGATATCATATTCACACACAGCATTAGAAAAGCAGGCAAAAAGCTCAGAAGTTTCCTTTTTTTAACCAAGCGTTTCTGTAGACGTGTTTGATGATAATTAGCGAAAAAAATCCTTCAAACCTTTTTAAGCCTATTGCAATGTCAGCAATAAGATGCTGAAGCCCACTGTAGTATTCAAGGGGTTAATGGGACATAGTGCAATGTACCATAATCCAAGGAGTTAAAGGGATACGTGCAAAAAAGAAATGGCTCTAATGTGTTAGTGCATATTACTATTGCACTGTTGCTTGCATATAACTATGTGTTTCACACTTTTGCATAAGTTAAACACATAGTTAAAATAAGATCCAGAGAATTAATGCACTACTGGGAAATAGCTGAAAAAATCTGGTGAGACAATGACTAGAGACATGTTTATAGAAAACAATCATCGGTTGTGTTTTGCTGATGCTGATCCTATCTAGGTATGCTTTTCAACAAAGGATTCCAAGAAAACAAAGTTGAAATTTTATAATAGAGTAAATTGAAAAGTTTCTTAAAGGGCCATAAATAATGATAACATTTGCATGGTCTAATTTGTTAGAGCATGTTATTGTATCACTATTAATCCTGCATTGCTGTGTCTAACCTCTGTAAATTGATTAAACACACAGCTAAAGTACCATTTCACATTTTCACATAATCATTTCACGTAATCACACGACCTAGGTGTGCGACTACCACTGCTGATTGGGACAGTGGTAGTTTCTGTTGAGGACCAGCGGTGCTCTGTGGCTCTCGAGAGGTACTTTATTTGTTTATACCCTTTTTAAGGGTTTAAACACATAGCAATGCAGTGTTGACTGTGATAAAATGACATGCTCTAACAATTTAGAACATGCTTTTTTTTTATTATCTTTTTTTAGTGTCAACATTTTCTCACAGTTTTAACTTCGCTCATTTTGATTGGCTCATTACAGGAGTAGGCATACTTTTCATAATATTGAAACATATTGCTCAACTTTTTTATTTTTATCTTGAGTTATATGCTAAAAACCAGTTTGGTATTTTGAAAAGTTGCAACATCTTTTAAAGACAGTATTGGTTAATTAAATTAATTCTCCAGCTTATAAAGCCTGCAGGATATAATATTGTAACCATGTTACAGATAAAAGTACTTATTCTCAAGGC